>NW_016809622.1:1263517-1315443 GCF_001698545.2 Rhinopithecus bieti
TTTTTGATTTTTTTTTTTTTTTTTTATTTCAACCCAAAAGCTACTCAAAAGAGGGGAGAGAGGGGTGACACAAAATTATAAAATAAAAGGAGATATAGCAACAAATAGAGGTGGCCTTTTTTAAAAAAGAAAGAAAACTGCTACACATATGCCAATGTATTCCAAAGTGTGCTTCCACGGAAAGTTAACACATACTCCACTAAAAAAAGCACTCAGTGTCTAAGTTTGGGAAATGCTGGACTAAACAAAGTGAATAAGTTATTTCTAGCACTCTAGGACTTCACCTAGTCTTTAACATGCTTATATGTGTATTGTTAATCTCCAAAAGATATATCATTTGACTACAGAATCATTTCACAGAATATACTCTTCAAAACATTTCAATATGGAAAATGCACAAAATGCATTTACAAAGCTAGCCTAACACCAATGCAAAAAATTTCTAACAAGTAGCACAACAACAACAAAAATCAACGGAAAACCACCATAATAGCCTGTAGAGGCTAATTAAACAATTATGTATAAACCACAAGAAAACTATCATAGTTATTATAGATCTGTATATTAATTATTATTATCTCTTTGTTAGAACGCTCACTGAAAAGGATGTCAACAAAAGCAAAGTTTAAGTATCTTATCCTTTGTTAGTTGACATTAGGAGGAAAAGATAGTGTTGCAATTTTCCATCCTCAGCTGGGTTTCATCTAGATGAGGAATGTGTACCCTACAAAGCCAAGTCAATCATGTTCTTCTGTTTGAGGGGGTGGAAGAAGAGAGAAAAGAATAATTATCTCCTGTTTTGCTTTGAAAAATGTCATAAATATTCCCTTTACTTTGGACTGCACTAAGTTCTGGAAACCCACAAAACGCTGAGGTGTGAGAAAAGGATGTGCAGTAATACATTTTATCTATATTGGAACTGTCAATAAGGGTGGGTCTACCTTGGCAATAAAATACTTTTAAAAGCACACACAAAAAATTTAAAACTATTTGAATTTAGCATATTGACTCAATGGGAGATAATATCCTAGAACCACACCTGTTAAAAATCAGTTGCACAACTGTGACTAAAATCTATCCTACTATTTACTTGGGTATTTCATTTGCACAGTAGCATGAACATACACCCTGTTTTTCTGTGACAGTCCGGACTATACCTGTTGTCCTGTGCAATTATTAATATTGTTCCCCTTTCCTCTCCAAAATGTCTAGTTTGGATTCTAACTACATGGTCACCCTCAGCTCAAGCCAAATAATGCCATAAAACTTTAATTTGGTAGACAGGGAGGGGAACAGAGAAAACTGGATATTGAAGTCCTACGTACATATTTGTATTTAAATCATAGCTCTACTAATTACCTAACCTGGGGGTGATCACTTCCTTTCTGGTTATCAGTTTTCTCATGCATAAAATAAGGATAATAATGGTAACTAGTTAGGGTCATTATGAGGAGTAAATAAGAAAATATCCTATGCTTAGCTACACAGTAGCTAGTGTTTAGTAAGCCCTCCATAAATGATAGCAATGAATATTACAAGAACCACGTCATAGAGCATCAAATTTCTTCATATGTAAATTTCAGAGTAACAATACCAAAATCCTGAATGATGTGAATGATTACATCAGAAAACCCGTGTACACTGTCAAGCGGAGTAAATTGCCTAGTCTTTCTTTCCCTAAATGTACAAGAGCTGTAAAACTAATCATCCAGCACCATTTGCTGTTTCATTAGAGAAACAGAAATTCTACACCTGGAAAAATCAAGCACAGAAAAGAACAGTAGCAAAACATAATTGATGCCTAGTCAATAAAACCTAAAAGAAAAGCTATAGGAACTGAGATTAATTGGCTCAAAGGAGCAACATTGCCAGGAAACTCAATAGTCTAGACTGTTTGGAAGATGCTTCACTTTGCAGTCTCGTGTTTTCTCCACTCTTCACAGCTTTGCCCCAGCCACTCTATTCTTATCTCTCACCCTACTCCACCCAACCCTTCAGGAATTGTGAAAGGTGTAAGATTTTACTCTAACTGCAAGTTAACAAGTTTATCTGCCATGGATTCACTGATGCTTGCAAAAGATTCAAGACTGCGAGGTCAAAGGGAAAAGATTTTACTCCTTAAAGCAACCACAGTACCCAGAATGTCAGCATTTGTGCCAGTTCCCTGAGCCCAAATTCCCACAGGTAATGTGAAAAGGGCCAAAATGGTGACATCTGCACATGCGGAGGGGTTGTGTTACAGGAGAAGAACCCTGAGCTTAGGGAACCTCAATCTTTTATAATGGTCAGTAATCATGCTTAAACTTTATCCTGGAAGGATCAATTGTCTTTGTTGTACTAGATAGTAAACAACCTACCTTGTGCTCTGCAGGGAGATACTACCTCTATTGTCCAAGGGTATTCTCTATAAAATATCCTTCTTGAAAATACAGTACAGAACAAAGGCAATCAGTGTTTCTGCTTGCAAGATGTGCAGAAACAGAAGACACCCAGCAGAACTGTCTCCCAGTACCAACTAGGCACTCATGGAATGTTCTCCAATCCTCCCTCCCTGACCACTCCTCTCAAGGTGTTCTGTACTTAAATTAAGGAAATAGTAAACATTGTTTTTAAAAAACTCCATTATATTTTTTTTAAAGCAGAACTTCTCAGATCCTTTAACAACCCAATGTGGCTTAGTGAATCCCCAGTAGAAGGATACAGAATGCAGTGCTTCAAAACCTATTTTTTACAGAACATCTATTAATATCTCCCAGAAGAATATTCCTTGGATCACAGTTTGGGAAATCTGGGGAGAGTTTATAGCATATGCCCAACACCATCATTCTCTCTTGTACAAGGTTAGCTAATATTTTCCCATTTATTTCCTAGAATCCCAAATCCACGGGGAAGTGTTTACATAAAGAAATGCTCTTTAAAAGTATTAAGTTATTGAGGGCAAAAAATTACAGAGTCCCTCTGTACAACAGAACCCTTTAAAATAATTGAGATAATGTAGGTAAAGTGCTTAGCAATAGCTGGCACTCAGTAAGTGCTCAAAAAATAGCAGCTATTATAAATATTTGCCATTTTTATCATGGTGCATTTACAGAACCCTCTTTGTTGTAACACACTGAATTCCTATTATAAGTAAGCTCGTGTGGCTGTAGTAACATCGGGTCATGACTAGTGATTTTTCCTTCTCTAATTCTACTCCCGTACATTTTCCTACATGCAATGTTTCCATTCTCTTCATGCCAATATTTTACTCCACAAACTGGACCTTATAAACTTCTTGGTTTATTTTAGTCTAAATTTGATAAATGTTACCTAAAGTCAGCCTTCCTTTTTGTTTTATTTTAATGTAAAAAATTAGATCCACATTTCTTTAGAACTAATTCTAAGTTTCTGTTTGTGCTTACTTTAGTTTGTTCTCTCTTAACATGATTGCCACTGTAAGGTCAAGCTGGATCTCATAAGTGAGCAGCAAATGACACTGGCTTAGGTATCTGAAGCTCAACACTAAAATAAAATACAGCAAGGCCCACTTGGTATTTCAAAGTAAGACAATATCAACTCTGCTTAACTAGGTCCCAAAAGAAGTCTCTTAATTCCCCACTTCTTTCAACTCCTCTCATAACAGTGCCTTTCGTTTCTGAGCCTGTTAAGGAGGAAAGATCAGACAGGCAAGCTGCTGCCCATTTCTACACAGCATGCTGACTAGACTGTCTCTCAAAATGTGCCTGTTTATGAGAACACATGGACACAGGGAGGGGAACAACACACACTGGGGCCTCTTGGGGGGGTTGTAGGGGAGGGACAGCATTAGGAAATACAGCTAACGCATGCTGGGCTTAATACGTAGGTGATGGGCTGGTAAGTGCAGCAAATCACCATGGCACACGTCTACCTATGTAACAAACCTGCACATCCTGCATATGTGCCCCGGGACTTAAAATTAAAATAAAAAATTTTTAAGTGTGCCTGTTTGTATTATCATCATACTTTAAAATAAGTAATGATAAAAATTAATAATAATAATTGAGCTCCACTGGATAAAGTGGTGTCTAAGTAGAAAGACTAACAACGGGATCTATAACCAGTCTGTAAGTTTAGACATAGGGTTGGGAAGGGAGGAGAACTTCTCCATTTACATAGAAGGGTAGATAACAAAATGGCACAGGAATCAAAATAATCCAATACTCTTCTATGTGTTTACTATAGATTAGAATGTCCTTAGATAAGTGGTTTTCCTCCTCACTGCTCAGTTTCTTGTCTGTAAAATAGAATGTGATCACTTCCCCTTTATTTCATACTTTAGGGGAAGAAGAGGTCAATAAACATTTTAAAAATATTAATTTATATCCAACAAACCATAAACTTTTTAAATTTTTTTACCATAACATGATAGTGAATATCTCTACTTGCACATCTGTTACTCTGGGTGATCAAATCTCTTAAGTTATAAAAGGAACTTCAATTACTCTGATATTCTAGATCTTTCTTAAATAGCAGCTAACCAAGAAAGTACATTTCCATTTCCATTAAAAAAAATCTTATAATTATATGGCCATCAGTATAAAGAAGAAACCCTCAAATAAGAAATTTCATTATCCTACGGTCTGCATATTAAAATTTCCTACAAAATTCTGTTAAAACCCTCTGCTTAAAGTCTTATTACATGTGCTACTTGTGGATATTTTTAAATACCTGTTTCTGGTAACAGGAACTTTTTTAAAAGTTCATTTTGAGATATTCTCTTACTAGTGTAGTTCTCTAGTTCTCATACGTTACGCAAGAACAGAAGGCTACGCCAGGCATTTTCCCTGGACTGCCTCAGAATGCACCAGGGAATCCTTGAAAAAAAAAAAAAAACCCTCTCTCCCTTGAAATTCATGTGGGAGTCCTAGAGGGTGGAGCCTGGCAGGAAATCTGTATTTTTTATGCCCCCTCCAGACTGAACCCAAAGCAAGATTTCAGAACTACTAAAGTGTCAAGTGTATACATTTCAAGCAGCAGTGTAGTTGGCAGCAGAAAACTGTTCTTTGGAAAAAGAAGAGTTCTCCCTTTTTATAAGAATAGAAAATAACCTCTCTATTCTTTGGAAATGATAAGCCAAGTTTTCCTATATTCTTCCATAATCACCTTGCTGGAACCACTTGTTCTTCAAGCACGAAATCAAAAAGAATTTTTAAAAACATACAATACACATGGTGTATGTGTGTGTGTTTCCAGCTACAAGGTGATGAGAAAAGCAAAGTTCATCATTAGTTAATGTCAAGTTTGAGACAGACTGTATATAGTTGGTGGCCGGAGCAAAAAATGCCACTGAGTAGCTGAAAAATCAAAAAGTGTCCTTTAAACCAATCAAGACATTAATTCAAAGATTAGTAAAATTTACTGAACTTTCTTTTCATTTTATTTGCTTTAGTTCAAAAAGGAAACAAAGCAGTCCTTTCACTTTCCCACCTGGGAAAAAGCTTGACTCTTCACTCATAATTTTAACCAAATCATGGCTGCCCCTGGTGGCTGCTTACCCCAATTACAAGGTTTTAGAGAGGTTTAAATTAACATACTGAAAGAAGACTTCAAGTTTTATCTTTGAAGTAGGAACAGAAACTAAATTTGGTCTCGAAATGTCCTGGTATGCTCATTCTTGTAAAGTAATGATCCCAGGCCTTTAATTTATTTCCTGGGACACCTATAATTTCTGAAGTTTACTGACTTTGAATTGTGTTGCTGAAACAATGCAAGATTTTTAAATACTTTTTTGTTTGCTTTCTACATTTACATATTCTCCACACATCATATGAAATGCTCTCTTAATCCTAGACCGTGCTACCAGAAGCACAGTGTGCACACCCATGGGTCCTGACTCAAAAACCTTTGTTTTTTTCATCCCCTTATAGCTAGAAACACACACACACACACACACACACACACACACACACCAGGTATACATTTTCATTTTAAAATTCTATCTTTTTGATTTTGTGCTTGAAGAACCAGTGGTTACAGCAAGATGATACATGCCTCCCCTGCTATATTCCCACAGGCTCAAGGATGCTCCTGACCCCAGCAGCAGAGGCAGATGTTCTCTGCTATGGAATCGGGTTCACACTTGGGCTTTTGTGGTCAATCTTATCACATAGCCAGGCCTATTAATGTCTCAGCCCCTCAGCAGGTAGCTTCTGTAATAACTTTAACATGGCTACAGCTTCCAATTTGGCTGACTTTCTACCTCCTAAATCAGCAAAGTGTTCCAATCCCTGGCACTCATGATCACTGTCCTGGCCTGTTTGGGAAGTGGGCATTCACTTCTGATAGAAGGGTCATTGACCTAGTTACCCCAAGTTCTCTTCCAGTCAGTATTCCTTCAGGGACATTGATGTGCCAGACATAATTCAAACAGATGTGCTCATATATAAACTGAGGCCAGGCACGGATGGCTCATGCCTGTAATCCCAGCACTTTAGGAGGAAAAGGTGAGAGGATTGCTTGAGGCCAAGAGTTTGAGACTAGCCTGGGAAACACAGCAAGACCCTGTCTCTATTTTTTAAAAATTAAAATAAAAAATAAGCTGAACATTCACATTTATTAATTATACTTTTCTTTAAAAATCTGATAGCTCTCTTTCTCTGGTAATTAGCTCTTTTCTCATTGTTGAAAGCCAAATATAATCTTTTGTGCTTCTGTTCTTAAATTATCACATTATAAACATAAGACATTATTATTATAAAGTAGGAATTTAAAGCAGGGACAATCAAAAGTAATTGAATTGTGGTAGCTAGAAAGCAAGAAAAGTTGAGCAACTATTTTCCTACTTAGCCAATATTCTTAAAAACACCAACACATTTAAAGTATCATCACTGCGTAATCACAAACCAGTAAAAAAATCACCCTCTCTCTAAAAATGGGCTAGAAGTTAGAAAGAGAAGCTTCTCAAAGTAAATCACTAACAGTAAGAAAAATCAGCTAATTCTGCGACGGTAAATATTTATTCTTTGTGGTACACATCAAATATACAGTGGTCTGCATCAGAATAATATTTATTCACAAAGTAAAATGAATTACTTACATGTCACTGTGAAGCAATATGCCACACATTTTTTTAAAAGACAGAAGCATACCATACAAACATAACTGAAAATAGCAACCAGAGTTAACTATATTTATGAAAAGCTATAGCAGCTATAACCATACATAAAATTTAAATTTACAAGAAAAAGCACTTTCCAAACAGTATGTACCTTATGACCCAATTTAAAAATATTTCTATTTCTTCTTTATATTTATGCATAATCCAACACATTCATAAATCTGGAAGGCTATATACTAAATTCAAACTACGATTTCTTTCTTGGTGGTGGAATTAGGGTAACGTTTATTTTTATTCCCTTCCCTTATCTGTATTATCTGACAAAGAATTCTGATATTTAGTACTTGTGTACTTTTTAAAAAGTTATATTGAAATGAAAAGTAAGTAAAAATACACCACGCTAATTTTCAAGTTTTATCTGGAGGTACCGCCACGTCCTTTCTTTAAGAAAGATCAGTGTTACTTAGTAAATTACAGAATGCTTTTCTTGTTTGAGGCCTTCTCAGAAGTTGGGGAGCAGGGGTGCACATAGAACACTGTTCCAAGATCCTTATTGTTTATTTCCATCATTTTTAAAATCTTAAATCCCTGTATATCTCAATATTCCAGACTGACTAAGAAAAGACAAGAGTATGTTTTGCAATAACTAGCTTTTGCTGCACTCTGCTGGAACATTCCCTAATGTTCTGTACAAAATGATCAATAAAGTATGCCTAGGTCTTTGCTATGTCTGGTTAAAATGTTCTCATGGAGGTTTATACATTTCTATGAATAATTAAGAATATTTTCAACTAACAAAATGGATATAGTTTACAAACATACACACCAAGTATCATCATGCTCACATATTAATAAATGGCTATATATGCAGTAGTTGATTATGATGTATGAGAGGGAGTATTTTAAAATGGTATATGTTTTACACTCCTGAGGAAGTGCAAAAAAAAGAAAGAAAGAAGAAATAAAAAAAAGAAAGAAGAAATAAGATCTTTTCTTATTTCTTCTAAACAAATTCAAAGTTCCATCTTCAATCATGTAAAAGTCGCTGTAAATTCCTTGGACGTACCTACTTGGACTCATTGTAGAATCATTTGTTTAAAGTAAAAAAATAAATTAAATTAAAAATCCTCACCAAATTAAAGCAGGCAGTTCTACAGTTTAAATAGCCAAATGACTTAAACCTGCTTTATCTAATGATCAATCCTTCCATTTTTACTCCTGTACAGCCTCCTCCAAAACACACCTGCAGTCAACATTCAGCATGAAGTTCTTTCACTGAAAAGCAAATCAATTTGCGTTGGCCTAAGATTCCACAAAACAATGTCTAGAGAGGCCTCAATAATACAGATGCAATGGAAAAGAATAGTGGCCGGCTTGTTTCAACAATCTTCCAAGGGTAGTGAAGAAAAACTTTCACCTTAGCAATGTCTTGGGAGTTGCAAACACAGAGCTTGGCAAGAATCCCAGCATACACAAAATACTTCTCAATTTTTACCAATACCTGCTAAAATTATGTTTTGGCCTCTCCGCCTGGAAAGAAAAGTCTGGAATGACCCCTTCTTTTGACTTTATAATCTGCATAAATCTCTCAAAGAGGGTTCACAGGAAAAGTTTCCATGGAACATATCTTTTCCAAAAAAAAAAAAAAAAAAAAAAAAAGCAGCAGGCTCCTCAGCATCATCTCTGTCTCTGTGGATTTCTTGGCTGTGCTATCAAACAAGAGTGGGGAAATGCAGGAGTCCCATGGCCACAGAACAAAAGCGCCTGCCGAATGGCTTCAGTATGGATTCCTGTCCAAACTTCGTAACAGTATCATCATAAACCAGGTGCATACTAGTGTCCCCTTGTCTGGTATCGGTCGGGCAGCAAACCCAGACCTCATCTCCAAAGTAGCCAGGGTCTTGTCCGACATAAGTGACTCTCTACAATACACAACAGTGTGTTGTACAGAAGACACTGACCTAGCAAAGGGAAGGGAGCCAGCACCGATGAGGCATTTGGAAGGGTCAGAACCTAAACTCAGTCTTCAAATCCATTCTCTCATGAAATCACACAATGGAATATCTTCCCCATTTTACAGAAGATAAAATCGAGGTTCGGAGCACTTCAGTAATCTGCCAGAGGTTACAAAGGTAGTCATGGTTGAAAACCAGATTTGTCTGACCCCAAAATCTCTTTCAAAACCAACAAACTGTCTCAGCAACCCTGGTTCTTGTCCCATCGCAGTTATTAATAGTACAGAACTTTGGGCCGGTCATTGAATGTCTGAGACTTCTTTTTATTCTCCTGTGAAATGAGGTGACTGAACCTAATTTCCAAAACTTCTTCAAATTAAAAACTCCATCATGCTCAGGATCTGTTCCTATCTTTCTTCCACCACCTGCCCCCTCACCACTGATTTTTTTTCTTTCTTTCTTTCTTTCTTTTTTTTTTTTTCTGATGGGACATGAAGATGTAAACTCTCTATGCTAAAAAAATTCAGGGTAATCTTAAGGACTTCATATGCCAGACAGTCTCTACTGCTGAGAATAAAGTTTGTAATTATCAGTAATCTCTCTGAACCTGATGATTTTAATGAAGTATACAGATTAACAAAACAGGCCAAACAAAGCACCAAATGCTCTTAAGATACTTAGCTTAGTTTCAAGAAACTTCATTTCCTACTATTATTTATTCACTATAAGTTTGAAAAATGCAAAAAAAAAAGTTCTTTAATATATTTGGAATCAAGAAATATGAGGCATTTTTGCCACACTACCCTTAGGATCTGGTTCCACGACATTTTATTATTATAAGACAATCTCTAAGCATATTTACACAAGGTGACAATGAATGTAATTAGAAAACTATTACATTTAAAAAGCAAATGTTTTAATACTTTAAAACGGAAACAAGCTCCCCATTTCCATCAACAGTTTAATCAATCATTTGGCCTTAACCAAGGAATGGTTATTTCAAAAGAAAGAAAGCAATATTTTAAAATCTATTTTCATCAAAAGGTACATTTTGTTTCATTACTGATATACAATTTTAACTAAAACTTCGAGTCCATATATGGCTTAAGTGACAGATATTTCCATTAACTAGGAAATAGTTAACCCATTGTCACAATCCTGAAACAATGTGTGTGATGAAGAATAATTAAGGTAGCAAGGGTAAAAGGTTACTCAAGACTTTACTACAGTTTCAGCTTAAATTATAGGTTTTAAAAAAGATGTAAGGACCAATTCACATAAAAAAAAAAAAAGAGCAATTTTAATGGAATGCAGAACAAATTAACTTTTTAACATTTAATACTACCCAATTGCATAATGGGATTTTTGCTAAGTGCTACAGGGAGCAGAAAATAAAGTAACACTGAAAGGTATGCTTGTTAACTACTTCAAGCTAAAGGTATTATTGATCTACTAAATGCTGTAGTAAATGGACATATTTTGACATGAAAGACTCTGGGTTCTGCCATCTGATTGGCATGTTTTGTGTGTTGCTTTTTTTTATATATATAAAAGAAAATGGATCAAAAAACTTTTAAGGAGTTTTGTTAGCATATTCCCAGAATGTCTTCTCAACACGTCGCTAGACTGGGAAAGGCTTCTCCTGCAGGGTTACCTTCTTCCCTATTAAGTCAACCAGAAAGGTGGCTATAAGATGCTTTCAAACCCAGCCCTCTCCATGGGGGTGAAGGCACCACAGCATTCCTGTCTCCAACGACCTAGGGAGCCTGCAATTCAATCTGAGCCTCTAGCTTGTAAAGCAATAACCACAGGGCATGGGGCAGCCTTTGTTTTCATCCAATTAATTGAGCGAAAATGGTTTCCACTGTGAAAAGACCCTTCATGACCTAGCCCCAAAGGTTGGCAAAAAAGAAATAGAACACAAGTCTGAGCTTAGAATTCCACTGCAAAAAGTCACCCTGCCAAACACTGGCCACACACTCAGTCTCCCAAAGGAGAGGGCTTTTGCATGGTCAGTTTTTGTTCCTAGTCATCAGGGGTTAAAATACATCATCAATCTTCCGCTGACCAGAAGCCTTACCACAGAAATGGCATATTGTATGTCCAGAACACACTGCAAATCTCAAAGGCAGTATTACAACCACAACCAGCAACAAATGAACAAATGGATCTGTCCATTAACACACATTTGTAATCAAAAACCAAATTACACAGCCAGAGAAACCAATACAATGCTGCTTGAGAGCACTGAGAGCCCATTTTAAATTTCCTCCCAAGACGCCAAGGGCTGCAGTAATTCATTCTCTAAACTTAGAGACACCTACCCTATGCCAGGCATGCTGTATGCAAGGCACTGTGCTTGGCAGAGTGAACAAGACAGATATGGTCCCTGTCCTCAAAGAACCTAGGACCTACTGGCTGCACACTGCACCAGAATATAGTCTCAATCACCCAGGCTTAACCCTTGGTAAAAGAGAAAAGTGCCCAAACTCAAAAAGTGAATGTAGCAAGTCACTAGAAACCTTTATTGTTTCTATCTCTCTTCATTACCTGTTCATTTTCTGTTCTTTAATCTTTTGGTGAAGTTCCCAGTGAACTTGGCTGAATGAAAGACTGGCCACTTGAAAGAGAAAATGGTACTAAGACTTCTGTTAACCAAAAGTTGACATGAAAACTCACTCTGATTAGGTAGAAAATCTCCTTTCGTATAGTTAGGCATATACTAAAACATTCTTAATTCCCATGATCTTAACAGACTCCACTAAACAGTTACGGCAACCTTTGTCTTAGAGCCCGGATAAACCTAAGAATCCTTCTCAACTCAGCATTTTTGGTAGTCACTACAAATTGTTCAAAATCATCATAAAATTGATGAAAATTATTTGCTAATGTAACCTTAAATAGAATTGAATCACAGAGTTTTTATACCCAGTAGAAGGTTGGGCTACATGACCTAAGTTCAGTTTCAATGCCCCAAATCTAGGAATCTGAAATTCTAAAAAGAGGACGTATCCAACTTAAATGAATTATAACATTCCAAAAGTACGTTTATTAGTAGAGTATTCAAACCCACAGAAGGAATTTCCCCAGTGAGACAATGCTATAAACTGTGTTTATTTCACAAACCCATCCACAAAGACTCTTTTAGCCCATAATATACTAAAATAGAACTGAATCAGAACACATTTCAAATAAAAAACTAGAAAAATAGATTGATGAGGGGTTAAGATAATATTCACAATAAAAGTTTAAAACAACTTTGTAGAGCAAAATCTAACAACTATTGTTAAAATGTAGTGTGTATTATAGCTATTGGGGTGCATATCTCATCTTCCTAACTAGACTGGAAATTACTTGAGGAGAGAAACCATTTCAATTACATTTTGTATACTTCTCTGACTGTCTCACCCATGGTCCCTAATAAATATCTATTGAGCAAGTATAGATAAATGAAAGATTTTCATAGAAAGAAACCTAGGATCATCAAGGAGCAAATGTCCCTATGCTTTTCTATCCACATAAAAGAAAAGGGAACAATGGAGCTTCGGAGTCATTTTTTGCTCACTAAAAGGAGACAACTGGCTGCCTCCTCCACTGCCTCCATGTGACTTCGAATGGCCATTTACACCTGTGAGATGCTCATAAGCTATGGATTTGGAATAACGTGGAAAACCCCACAGATTATAGACTCCATAATACTGGGGACCATGGCTGTCATATGCACTGTGAGGCTTCAACGACCAGGCATGGTGGCCATCACTGTGCATCACAGCTTAGTGGTCTGGCACAAAACAGACGGTCACATAACATTTGTTGCATAAATGAACGAGTAAATTAGTATCTATAGTCTCCAGGCAGTAGAGCCCCATTGGGGTCGGTACTGGTCATTATAGCGTCCTGAACCCTAAGATATACAGAACTTCTCAGCCTGCCATTCACTTTTCTAATTTTTATAAATGTGGATAAAAGAACAATTTCTCTTTCTTTTATAGTTTTACAGAAACCACAAAAGCAACACCAAGTTGATGATAAAAGATAGCAGAACCTCAGGCTGTGTCAGGAGACAATACCAGTGGTGAAGGCTGTCAAGCAGAAGAAGGCAGGACCCATGTGAAGGGGGCAGCCTGTGCTCACCATGAGGAAATGCAGGTCCCATATGGCCAGAGCTACTGACTTTTCAAGAGAAATTTTTTAAAGTCTTCTAGATTTTAATTTTGGCAAATAATAAATGTTTTTATAGAAACACTATGTGAAGCCAGCCATGGTGGCTCACACCTATAATCCCAGAACTTTGAGAGGCTAAGGTAGGCAGATTGCTCGAGCCCTGGAATTCAAGACCAGCCTCGGCAACACGGCAAAACCCCATCTCTACAAAAACTACAAAAATTAACCAGATGTGGTGGGATGCACCTGTAGTCTCAGCAACTCAGGAGGCTGAGGTGGCAGGATTCTGAGCCCAAGGAGGTCGAGGCAGCAGCGAGCCAAGATTGCATCGCTGGGTGGCAGAATGAGACCCTATCTCGAAAAATTGTTTTCTTAATTAAAAGAATGTTTTAAAAACCACTAGGTGAGTCAATTATAATGTCTGATCAAGAAGATGAAGCTGGCTTATTCCTATGCTGTTCCTAAAGGCAAAAGAGGGAGACAGCACTACGCTTCCTTGGGAGTATTTAAATAAAGCTAAGGAGACTGTAGATCAGGACTACAGAAAGCAAGAGGTTGAACTTAGCAGCCTCAAAGCCCCTTCTAAACTGGAAAGTCCACGTCTTGACATCTGTCAACACTGGGAATTATTAAAAAACATAGTTGCCAGTTTTACAGATGAAATGGTGTCTTACTGTTTTACTGTGAATTTATAATGTGGTTAGTCCTTGGTCCCTATCTTTGTTGACACCTGAGATGAGCTACTTCCTCTTTCAGGCCCTAATGTTGGTTATAGAGACTGAAGTGCAGAGCTCTCAATCCAAGACCCAGTTTTTAAGTATTTTCATCTAGTTTTTCTCCAGGTCTCTTAGAGGCATCTTCTCTTATACATGCTTTCTGAACTCAAGGAATATGGGGAAAACTATAGTTCTCAGTTGGTATTTCTATTAGCTTTCTCCCTAACTTGGGATCTTACCCACAGTACTCTATACTGGAACATTTTACAAGACACACTGGCATACTTTTACTTCAGATTGTGACTCTAAGTTTATCTCCCTTCTTCAATTTGCGATAGACTTTGCATCCTTTCCTCCCACCCCAAGAAGCCCACCATGAAAGTCACTGGTCTTGAAAAATGGGACTTAAGGAACCCCAGGAATTCAGTAGAGCCTCTACAACCATCAAGATAAAGGGTAGGAAGGTATTTTGATCCAAATAACTCAGGTTTTTATTGTTGTTGTTTTAAATATTAGGCTTCAACTTGAAGTTGTGATTTCAAATTTTAAAAATGTGAAAACCACTACCCTAGTTATTATAATTTTTCCAAATAGTTGATGGTAAACTGATATCACCTCTCTGAAGTGAAACATTTGTATTAGGAACATTTACAAATATACACAGAACTTGGCCCAACATTTCCACATCTAAATATTTATTCTAAGAAAATGGTCATGAATGTTTCAAGTTTCACCTCCAAAAGTGTTCACTGCAGCATTGTTCATAGTAATAAAGTGGTCAAAACAATCAAATTATTCAATACTAGGAAACTGATTAAATTGATTTTTACATGGCTACACTATATAGCATTGATAAGATATTACAATATTTATAATGACATGAAAACTCTTCTTGAGGTGAAATTAAGAGGAATAAATAGGATTCCAACAAATTGTTAAATGATGATCCCAACTTTTTAAATAATGCATACATGTATACACACACAGAGACAGGAGAATGTTCACAGGGAACTATGGGTATTTTTTCCATTTTCATTTTGTGTTTATTTTATCTGAATTTTATAAGTTTTCTACAATGATAATACTTAATGTAACTATTTTAAAAGTTTTGTTTAAAAGTACATAAAGTGAAAGTATTTCTGATTATTCTGAAAGGGGCCTTGGTAAAAATTTTCTTTGTAAGTAGAATTTAAATTCATTTAACTATATATAATCTAATCAAAAGTCAATCATTGTTTAGCCCCCTTTTGATCATTTACCCTTTTTTCTCTTTTTTCTTTTAGAAAAAATGAAGATATGTGTAGGCCTGAAGTATCAGGGAAATTGCTACTAACTGATCTAAATCCCAAAATAAGAGCACTCATGTGCTGGCTGCCTCCTTCTCAGTCTTCTCTGGGAAGCTGGGTTCTTCTTTCGTTTGGTTTTTGTTTTGTTTTGTTTTGCTCTTGGTGCCCAAGCTGGAGTGCAATGGCACATTATCAGCTCACCGCAACCTCCACCTCCCAGGTTCAAGAGATTCTCCTGCCTCAGTTTCCCGGGTAGCTAGGATTACAGGCATGCACCATCACGCCCAGCTATTTTTTTTTTGTATTTTTAGTAGAAATGGGGTTTCTCCATATTGGTCAGGCTGGTCTCAAACTCCTGACCTCAGGTGATCTGCCTGCCTCAGCCTCCCAAAGTGCTGGGATCACAGGCGTGAGCCACTGCGCCCGGCCTGGTTTGGATTTAATTCACTGTAAACAAGCGGCCAATAGCCAGTCCCTGTCTTTAGCCCCTCATATCCACATTCTGGTTTTTTTACATGCAACTGTTGGCTCTCTCCAGCTGTGCTGTCTCCAGCTGTGCTGGGTGGTCTTGTAAGGCACATTCTGGTGACAAACCCTATAAGATGCTCTGAAAACAGTGATACTGATGTACTTACTAATGAAGACAGGGTCAGGGAATACTTAAAGAATCACCTGCACATTTTCTATGCCACATCAACTCATAAAATTGGTAATAATCTGGTAATTTACATTAAGGCCTTAAAATACTCCTATTCTTTGACTTTGTAATTACCATAGTAGAAACCTATCTTAAGAAAATAATCTTTATTTAAAAAGAATAGTCAAAAGAAAAAATTAAACTCAGCCTGTCTTAATAAAGGGATGGTTAATTAAATTATCGTTCATGGTCCCAGTGGATTCTCCACCTAGATAAAACTGATAGTTAAAACAGCTGACAGTAGGAGTGAGCCTGCAAGGATTTTTAGATACCAAGAGTTGTAGAAATGCCTGCTTCTCCACACCTTTACTACTGAGACTCTATTTTATCTGAGTCAGTACTTGATTGGAAGCTATCAGAACTGCCATTTAACTCATTACCCAGTGTTAACTATGAGGAGTCCAGAAAAATTAACTCGTAGTAAAAAATAACTCTTTTTCTAGGTCCTGAGTGTCCAATTGTACCATAACATTTCTTAATAAACTATATCAAACATTGTAGTCAACAGCTTTCAAAATTTTATGTAAAATCATTTTCTATTTTAAGAATAAAAGCCTAACTCAAGGAAGAATGGTATCAAGCTAGAAACCAAAATTTGAAAAGATGAAGTACTTTATAATGTCACTTCTAGTCCTATGATTCAGGCTCATGAAAAACATGCTTTAGAAAGAACTGTATATCTAATTGGGATATAGCAAGTAATTTACCTCAAATGATATAAAGCATAAACTTTCAAATATTTGCAACTTAACACCAGAAAGATGATGAGACCTATTCTTGTTCCAAGATGATAATTGCTTTTAAGCATAAAGGGATCTTAAAATTCCATACTGACAAAACTGGGAGTCCCAAAACAACTTGATAGTTAAAACACAATCAAAGCAAAGGAGTACTGTCCACAGCACCTGCAATGACTGCTGAACTCCAGGAGCAGGAATGATAAGCATAGGCATGTAAGTTCTAAAGTGCATGTCTCATCAGCAAAATAATTTCCTGGTCACAGGGAAATTACTGGCAGAAACAGAAGGCATACCTTCAGAAACTCCCTGAAGAAATGCCAATTGCCCTTGGGACAGGACCAGAGAGCTCAACAAATATGTACTGAGCACCTAGAATGCACCACACAAGGCTCTGTGTTAAGCACTGTGGCACAGGAGTGAACAATGTTAGGTCTGGCAGTTAGTCCTACTCTGGAGATGAACTAAAAACAGACTGAAAATCCAATTCAACTACATTGTACAGTATTTACCTGCCAAATAGTTTGAGGTCTTGGAAGAAAAAATGACATAGAAGCATGGCTATGAATTTTTTTCTAACAAGATGGGTTCTATTACAAAAATACATTAGAATAATCTATTGTTGAGCTATATAGTTCCTATTAATCATTAGTAATTTCAACCAAAATGATTTTCATATAATACATTTTAGTTAAAAAAATGTATGATGCATCTGCTCATATTTCACTTAGGCACCATTTTATTTTTTCAACTATTTAAATAATCATCCTCAATGGTAAATGACTACAATAAGAAGTAACATTTGTCCATGCTTATAATTATTATCTGTATAAAACATCGTGCTCCTTGAGGCTATATACCATATAATAAACATCTTTATATACCTCCTCCAATCATAAAGACCCCTACACAGAGTAGTTGCTCAATAAATATCTGATAGCACAATCCTTTACATTGAATCTCTTAATCCCTAAATTTTAATGATCAAATAATATTCATTCTAAGAGGCTTTTTCCCTACTATCCCCAAATATTCTTACATACTACATTGAACATTTTAGACTGAATAACACTTTTAAGACTCAAAACTACCACAAAATGTATTTCCTAGGATGAATCTATAGAAATTTAATTAAGTACATATATACGTTTTATAAAAGCAATAAAATACACAATTTTTTTGTTGTTTCTTGAAATCTGATCAAAATCTAAGTTTAAATTTATGTGTATAGGAAAAAGAAATAAATGTGGTTTACCTCAAGAAGACAGTTTTGCAAAGTTTTTAAACTAGCTCCACAAAACACAAAGACTGCATCTGTATTTAGTGTGCTAAACAATAGGTTTGTGGACAAGCAAGAGTGTTGAAACCTTTTCAAGAAATATTTTAAATATTAAAAACTATGTCAACCCTTGTTCTACCCATGACTGAACTTGATACAATCAAGAAAAATTAGTTTTGGATGTGGGATACTTCAGGGATTTGAAGTAGTTTGCTAAATAGGAAGCTAAATCCAATTACTTTTATGAAGATTTGGCATCTTCAACTGAAAACCAATATTCCAATTAACATTAGACAAATATCCAAGCTTATCCACATGTTCCAGGCATCCTTTCTGGCTAAAAGAAGGTTGCATTTCTGCATATAATTATTCCCGTATGCATATATAGGGTCTGCACTACATTGGAGGTATAGAAAGAAAAAAAAAAAAAACAACCTTTTAAGTTCTTCTGTGGTCTGTGGCCAAGATTATATACACACACACACACACACACACACACACACACACACACACGTGTATATATATGTATTTATATATATTTTTTATATGTATATATATATAAAATAAGTAGAGGGATACATGAAATAAGAGGTCAGAAAGCAGAAAAATAAAAGTACAGTGAATCTTACGAGACGTGTGAAACGGAGAAAAAGGTTGCATCTAGAAGAGAAACACAAAGAAAAGTTGTAGGAGGCAGGTCTATGTTGGGATAAACCTCAACATGTTTTTAGGCTGTAAGAAAGCAAAAGAGCAAGACAAAGATAAAAAATATAACAGCTAGAAAAACTGGCTCTTATATAAATCAGTATTCCAGAATTTAGTGGAAGGTCAAAGGGATGAAGGGAAGGGTTGATCTTAAAGAGAAATAAAGTACCTGATCCTTTGAGACAAGAAGGACAGCAGGAAAGTTGGGAATAGATGTAGACAAGTTTCTAGAAGGCTTGGTGAGACAACGAAGGAGACATAGCTGAGGGTCTCAATCTTTCTAACAAAATAGAATATAAGGTTGTCTCCTGGGAGTGAGAGAGAGGGGGCTGAGTCACTACTCAGCCTGCTGATTGCCTGGGAGAAATGGGAGAGATGACTGACCAAGGTGAAACTAAGATTTTAGGCAAATGAGTCTGGAGGCATGAATTTCAAGTGGCAGCAGGAAAAGAGACAGTGTTCTGATGAGGCTAAGCTTCCTAAAGGAAAGTAAGATATAGAGCAAAGGACTCATGGATGCAGAGAAGAAAACATTTGAGATTATCAGTACTGGATTCCATGCCCTAAAGAGAACAGGGAACATGAAAATAAATTGAAGAATAAGCCATCTCTTTTTTAACATACACCTTTCTCTGAGGTCTATTTGTCAAACAGTCATGGATTATTTCAATTATGTTACTGTTCTGTGCATTGGTGGGCAAGCAAATAAATGGCCCCAGTTGTCCAAGCTCACCCGGAGAAAAGATAGAAGTACCCAAGAAACCGTAACATAAGACAGAATAATATAAGTAAATTTCACAACAGAGGTTTAATCATAGTGCTCCTAAGGTTTAAAGGCAGAAGAAATCACAGATAACTGGAAAACGCATGGTGTAATAGGAAAAGGTTGAAAGACAAGAGGTTATCTATGGGAAGCTTCCATAAAGGAAGATGAGGGAAAGAAAAGGGAAATACATGTAGTAAAAATAACATAAGCAAAGGCACGGTGGGAGAAATGTATATGGTAAATTTGATCAAAAAATAATAGTCTAATAAACATATTTTAAAAAGCTCAACATCATTAGGGAAATGCAAAATAAAACTACAATGAGCTACCACTACACACCTACTAGAATGACTATAATTTAAAAAAAAAAATAAACAGACACCAATAAGTAATGTGAGGATGTGGAGAAACAGAATCCTCATACATTGCTGGTAGGGATATAAAATAGGACAACCTGGAGGCATCACGTTACCCAAGTTCAAACTATACTACAAGGCTACAGTAACCAAAACAGCATGGTACTGGTACAAAAACAGACACACAGACCAATAGAAGAGAACACAGAACCCAGAAATAGAGCTGCACACCTACAACCATCAATCTTTGACAAAGTCAACAAAAATAAGCATGGGGAAGAGACTCCCTATTCAATAAATGGTGCTGGCATAGCTGGCTATCTATATGCAGAAGAAAGATACTAGATCCCTACCTATTATGATATACTAAAATTAACTCAAGGTGAATCAAAGACTTAAAATGTAAGACCTCCAGCTATAAAAATCCTGGAAGAAAACATAGGAAATACACTTCTTAATATCAGCTGTGGCAATGAATTTATGACTAAGTCCTCGAACACAACTGCAACAAAAACAAAAATGGGCAAGTGGGACCCAATTAAACTAAAGAGTGCCTGCACAACAACAGAAATGATCATCAGAATAAACATACAACCTACAGAATGAGATATAAGGAATTTAAACTAATCAACAAGCAAAAAACAAACTCATTAAAAAATGGGCAATGGACATGAACAGACACTTCTCAAAAGAAGACATATAATTAGCCAACAAACATATGAATAAATGTTCATCATCACTAATCATCAGAGAAATGCAAATGAAAACCACAATGAGATACCATCTCAAACTGGTCAGAATGGTTTTTGTTAAAAAGCCAAAAAATAACAGATACTCGTGAGGCTGCAGAGAAAAGGGAACACTTCTACTGTTGGTAGAAATGTAAATTAGTTCATCCACTGTGGAGAGCAGTATGGAGATTTCTCAGAGAACTGAGAGTTGAACTATCATTCAACCCAACAATCCCACTCCAGAGTACAGACCCAAAGACAAATTCTACCAAAAAGACACATGCACCCATATGTTCATCACCACATTATTCACAATAGGAAAGACACGGAATCAACCCAGTACCCATCAACAGTGAATTACATAAAGAAAATGTGGTACTGGGGACTATTCGAGTTGGGGGGGGTGTAGGTTGAAAAACTACCTATTGGATACCATGCTCGCTACCTGGGTGACAGGATCCATACCCCAAACCTCAACATCCCTCAATATACCCATGTGACAGATGTGCACATCTACTCCCTAAATCTAAAATAAATGTTGGAATTATTTTTTAAAAAATTTTTAAAGAAAATGTGGTATACAAACACCATGGAATACTGTGCAGTCATAAACAAAGAATGAAATCATATCTTTGCAGCAACATGGATGTAGCTGGAAGCCATTATACTTAATTAACACAAACAGAAAACCAAATATCACATGTTCTCACTTATAAGTGAGAACTAAAACATTGGATACATATGGACATAAAGTTAGGAACAACAGATACTGGAGCGATATAAGAGTGGGGAGGAAGAAAGAGGGATAAGAGTTGAAAAACTACCTCTCGGGTACTATGCTCACTACCTGGGTGACAGGTTCATTCATACTCCAAACCTCAGCATCATGCAATATACCTTTGTAACAAGCCTGCACAGGTACCACCTGATTCTAAGATAAAAGTTGAGGAAATAAAATAAAAGGGAACAACCACTGAGGAAAACTGATAGATGAACCTCAAAAACATGATGTTAGGTAAAAGATGCTAAAGACTACATATAGTATGATTCCATTTATATGAAATATCCAGAAAAGACCAACCTATGAAGAGAGAAAGTAGATTAGTAGTTTCTTGTAGTTAGAATGGGAGTGAGGATTAGGTGTAAGTGGGCACAAGTGGGCTTTCGGGGGAATGGTAATGTTTAAAATTGGATTGTGGTGATGGTTGCACAACTCTACAGATTTACTAAAAATCCTTAAATGGTACACTACAACACATGAGTTTTGGTATGCAAATTATATCTCAATAAAGCTGCGTTGTTTCTTTTTCAGAGGATAGGGTAGCTTGACCAGCATGTAGTTTCTGCAGAAATAGGAGATGAGATTAGAAGTAACTGGGTGCAACTCTTCAGAAATTTTTGAATGTCAAAATGAGAAATTTCAACGTAATCTAATAGGCAAGGGATCCCCTTGAAGGTCTTGGAATAAGACAAATACAAACAAATGAAAACCACAGATATTTACATTCATAAAATTAACCTTATCTAGTGAGACAATTTGTTGACACATTTGACCATAAGGACCAGGACCTATGGGCTTCCTTGAGACCATGACCTGGATTTAGCAAGGGCGTGAGGAGTCACACTCTACAAACCATGAAGTATCATCACAGAGTTTTTATTTAACCCTACATAACATGGCTTACTTTCCAATCTGACTCTAGCAAAATATCACGTGATATTATACAAGGAAGGAAATCAAAACATTTTAAACCAAATATGTTTCTTTGTCATATCTTGAAATAGCCCTGCAAAGCTGTCTCTTGTGGGGAAAAAAATCTACATTCTGTAGAATCCCCTTCCCTTTCCAGGCCTTTTTCCTAGACAGAATCAACTGAGAATCTGATAAGAAACATTGGCAATCTGTTCTCTGAAGCCTGCTGTCTGAAGGTTTAATCTGTATCAAGGTAATCTTGGTCTCCAGGATGTCTTATCTTAACCCAGATATTCCTTCTATTGATTGTAGGTCTTTAGACAACAACGTAACTCTTTCAAGCAACTGCCAATTAGAAAATCCTTGAATTCAACTATGACCTGGAAGCCCTGCCCCCACCCCTTCAAGCTGTCCCACCTTACCAGACCAAACCAGCATCTTACATGTATTGCTTGATGTCGATGTCTCCCTAAATTGTATAATTCCAAGCTGTAGCCTGACCACCTTAGGCACATGTTCTCAGGATCTCTTGAGACTGTACCCCAGGCCACTGGTTGCTCACACTTGGCTTAGAATAAATCTCTTCAAATATTCTACAGTTTGACTCTTTTTGTCAACAGGCAGATCATCTCAAATACTTTTACCTTGAATCACAAAAGTGAGATGAAAGATGGAGGGAAATGGTCCCATGAAAATCTATCACTTTCACAGGAAAAACATCTCCAAGAATATGGCTTCTGGTTTATCATTCTAACTGGGAATCAAACGAAAAAGAATATTAAGTGATCGGCTAGAAGCCAGTCCTAGATGAGATAGGGTGGAGGAAAGTGGGGAAATCAATATTTGGGTGAGGGCCTAATTCTCTGAAATTTAATATCCTGCTATAAGAGATTTGAAAATCATATAAAAGGAAGTTAAAACAAAATACAGGTGGCCCATCTGGGAGCATGATAAAGTTGGATAGGTGTTGATCTTACTTACTGCATGACATTCTATCAGTGATTCTCAGGTAGTATGACAGATATATTTAAATCCACTTAAGGTCCAATGTTCAAAGTACATTTATTTTAATTACATTAAATCACTTTTCCTACTGCTAGATTGTTCCAGGATACACAGCTGGGCCTCATAAAAGTATCTTTCTAGGAAGTACAGCACCTTAATTTATCCTTAGTTATATTTGGTACTTTCAAGCAACACTCTGAGCACTATTAGCTCGCTATATATTAATACACAGAAAAACATATCAGGGTTGATATAACTGCTCAGCTGTTCATAGATATGCTTATAAAGACAGCACATCTTTTTCTTTTGCTGAGAAAGATTACAAAATAATCTCTCTAGGAAACTGGCTTTGTTTTCCTCTACTTAAAGAGAGAGAGAAAATGAGGGAAAACGAAGGAAGGTGGAGGGGAGGATTGTGAGGGTTATAAGGGTTGTAATAATTGCTAATTCACAATTCAAACCATTCAGAACTCCTTTACAAAAAACTAATACAAAAAGAATAATTGTGCCAGATGGGATTAAACAGGAAGACAGATAATATAAATGAAAGAAATCCTCATACAATTACAGATAATTGGAGGCCACTTATGTATTTTTCTGTCATCACTGACACAAAAAGATAAGATTTTCATTTCTGCATAATGAGCCCATTAATAGTTTTATTGTAATATTAGAAACATCTTGTTTCTGAGTATATCTCAAAGGACAATTTTTTTTCAAGATTAAACAACAAATAGAATGAAATTTTAACAGAAGAGGGTACACACTGATTACTTCTGACTCAGAATAGTTTATTTCAGAAAGGTGACCAAATTACTGAATCTGATAAACTTACCAAGATAAAATCCTAATATTAAATTTACAATACAGCCAGTTGTTCGAGCTAACACTAGCAAGCAGAAAACTCAAATGCTGATTGAAGAACATGCAGATAAAAAAGCATGCATTCAATTTATAAAAAGTGAACACACCCCAGGGAAGTAAAGCATACCAGATGGTTATTAAAAGGAGAATGTTTTCATACGATAATAGGTCTGTTCTCCCCTTGAAGTATATACAATCCCCATTAATGTCAATTAGCATTACATACCTAAATCCAGGGAAGCATACCTGCAATGTTGTAATAACACTTTGCACTTACATATCTTTTCTGAAACTGATTCAGTCGCACACAGCCCTGTAACTTACACCATTGTCATTACAGCTCTACCTGACAATTGCTGCCGGGCAACCAACCTCACCCCAGTTTCAAGGCTGGCACTGGATGATCCCTAAGGCCCCACTGATTTCTGACATTCTGAACTGACGAAAATTTAAGACTCCAAGTCCCTTTTCACAACCGTTATGCAGGTACAATGAGCATTTACTGAGAATTTTACTGGAAAATAAGCACCATGCAAGATGTTACTCAGACAGGTTCTATCTACAGGGTCCACAGATTAAAGCGAAGAAGGTGAAGCTCAAGAGAGGTGAAGTGATATGCCCAAAGTCAAAGCGCCAGGAAGAGCTGGAACTAGGACTCAAGTCTGTTGACATAAAATTTGATGACATTGTTTTAAACGATATTTGAATGTATAGTTTCTGGTGATTCTCTAACCACCTAAGAGTGCTTCATAACTGCCTGCTATTCATATCCAGTGAGTGAAAATCATTGGCTCAGTGATAGTCTATGCATGAATAAGAATTTAAAAGGACTAAAGGAAAGAAAAAAAAAAACTCAAGAAAAAAGACATCACAAGAAACAACATAAAATGAGGAGCTGACAATGCTCTATGCCTGGCACGGCAGTCTGATAGCCACATATAGCTAATTCACACTTGAAATGTGCTACACATCTAAAATCAACCAGATTTTTGAAGACCTACTATGAAATATAAAATATCTCATTAATAATTCTAATTTTACTACATGTTGAAATGATATATTGAATATATAGAGTTAAATAAAATACATTGTTGGGCTGAGCATGGTAGCTCACACCTGTAAACCCAGCACTTTGGGAGGCCAAGGTGGGCAGATCACTTGAGTTTGTGACCTGCCTGGCCAACCTAGGGAAAGCCTGTCTCCACTAAAAATACAAAAATTAGCCAGGTTTGTGGCATGTGCCTGTAGTCCCAGCAGTGGGCCGAGATAATACCACTGTATGCTAGCCTGGGTGATGGAGCGAGACTTTGTCTCAAAAAATAAATTAATTAATTAAATAAAATACATTGTTAAAATTATTTTAACTTGTTTCACTTTACTCTTTTAACCTTCTAGGAAATTAAAAATCATATATGTGGCTCACATTTGTGACTTGAACAAATTTCTGTCAGACAGTGTA
The DNA here is from genome assembly GCF_001698545.2 of Rhinopithecus bieti. Taxonomy (NCBI): domain Eukaryota; kingdom Metazoa; phylum Chordata; class Mammalia; order Primates; family Cercopithecidae; genus Rhinopithecus; species Rhinopithecus bieti. The sequence goes on from NW_016809622.1 coordinate 1,289,009, forward strand.
TAGACTCTACACCCACACAGATACTGAATACATCAGGGACATACTTATAACAAACACTCTTTGGAGATTACTCTGACCCGGATGAAGAAAAATTTACAAAATTTTGAAAGAGCTTTGTATATTGCTCTTGTTTGGCTGAGAAACTAGCAAAGGTCAGACAGAGCAAGAGAACATCCACCTTTACAATCACTCAAGCATACCATTCAGTTATCTAACTGCTCTTTTTTGAGTGAACAGAAATAAACTAACTCATATATGGAATAATTCAAAACTCTAAACATTCTGAGATCAGAGAAACAAGTTCATAGGGTATAGACAGGAAAGAGAAAATAGCTCCCTCAGAATTACCAATGAAGAACATGAGTTCCATAACTACAACCCAGTTTTCAAAAAGTTGTTATCTGTGGTATTATATCTGGTAAAACACACATAACATAAAATTTACCACCTTAACTATTTTCAAGTGTATGATTCAGTAAATTAATGCATTCACATTGTTTTAAAAAAGCTATTTGTATGCTCATCAATTATTTTTAATTTTTATTTATTTTTCCTTCAACTATTATTTTAAGTTCAAGAGTACACATGCAGGATGTGCAGGTTTATTACACAAGTAAACAGGTGGCACAGTGGTTTGTTGCACAGATCAATCTATCACCTAGATATTAATCCCAGCACCCATTAGTTATTCCTCCTGATGCTCTCCCTTCCCTGACCCCACTCCCACAGGCCCCAGTGTGTACAGTTTCCCCTCACAATGTGTCCATGTGTTCTCATCATTCAGCTCCCACTTATAAGTGAGAACATGCAGTGTTTGGTTTTCTGTTCCTGCATTAGTTTGCTGAGGATAATGGCTTCCAGATCCACCCATGATCCTGCAAAGGACATGATCTCGTTCCGTTTGACAGCTGCATAGTATTCCATGGTGCGTATGTACCACATTTTCTTTATCTAATCTATCACTGATGGGCATTCAGTTGATTCCATGTTTTTGTTATTGTGAATAGTGCTGCAATGGACATATGCATACATGCATTTGTATGTATGCATATGAAAATTTATATTCTTTTAGGTATATACCCAGTAATGGGATTGCTCAGTCAAATGGTATTTCTGCCTCTAGGTCTTTGAGAAATCACCACTGTCTTCCACAAGGTTGAACTAAATTACACTCCCACCAACAGTATAAACATGTTCCTTTTTCTCTTCAGCCTCACCAGTATCTGCTGTTTTTTGAGGTTTTAATTATACCCATTCTGACTGGTGTGTGAGATGGTATCTCATTATAGTTTTGATTTGCATTTCTCTAATGATCAGTGATGCTGAGCTTTTTTTCCAGATGCTTTTTGGCTACAGGTATGTCTTCTTTTGAGACGTTTCTGTTCATGTCCTTTGCCCACTTTTTAATGGGTTTGTTTTTTTCTTGTAAATTTGTTTAAGTTCCTTGTAGACTCTAGCTATTAGACCTTTGTCAGATGGAGAGACTGCAAATATTTTTTCCCATTCTGTAGGTTGTCTGTTCACTCTGATGATACTCATGATCAATCTTGAGTTAGCGTTGGTATTTGGTGTAAGGAAGAGGTCCAGTTTCACTTTTTGCATATGGCTAGCTAGCTCTCCTAGCACCATTTATTAAATAAGGAATTCTTTCCCCACTGATTATTTTTGTCAGGTTTGTCAAAGATCACATGGTTGTAGTTGTGCAGTCTTATTTCTGAGTTCTCTATTCTGTTACATTGGTCTGTGTGTGTGTGTTCTTGTACCAGTACCATGCTGTTTTGGTTACTGTAGCCTTGCAGTAGTTTGAAGTCAGGTGGAGTGATGCCTCCAGCTTTGCTCTTTTTGCTTAGGATTGTCTTGGCTATTCGTGCTCTTTTTTTGGTTCCATATAAATTTTAAAATAGTTTCTCTAATTCTGTGAAGAATTTCAATGGTAGTTTAATGGGACTACCATTAATCTATAAATTATCTTAGGCAATATGGCCATTTGCACAATATTAACTCTTGCTATCCATGTACTCATCAAATTATAACATTTTAAAAAATTGCATAAAAATGTAAAGTCATCTAAAACAAACATACGCCATTTTCAATTTTTTGCACATTTATCTATTATAGACACATCTATTTCATTATTTGTAACTTACTATACACTATTTCATAATCTGCTTTTTTCAGTTACATAAAATGTTTTGATATACCATTCTGGTTTTGAAAATAATGAAATGGAATAATGATATGCAATTATATCATATCAAATAGTAGTACTATGATAAACCTAATCACTTTCCAACTAGAAAGCTGGTTACAATTTCCTGCAAAGATAATTAATAATATAAATGAACATCTTGATGAATGTATTTTTTTTCTTTGTGAACTATTTCCTTGCCTAAATATTTAAGAGTAAAATTATAGGGTAAAAACATACAAATTCCATTATTTTACTGACATCTCAGTTTTTTTGTTTTGTTTTGTTTTCACTTACCACCCCGTTCATCCGCAAACATACGATTGCAAATTTCTGTCTCCTCCTCCTTTCTCACCTATTTACTCTTTCACCTTCTGAGAAAGAATCTCCTTTTAGCTCTTAAGTGGTTATATGAAAAACAAGCCCAGATGTCTAAAACACCAAAAGCAACAGCAACAAAAGGCCAAAATTGACAAATGGAGATCTAATTAAAACTAAGAGCTTCCTGCCCACAGCCTAAAAGAAAATATCCATCAGAGGCTTGAACATGCCAAACCTACAGAATGGCGATGAAATTTTTGCCAATCTACTCATCCTGACAAAGGCGTTAATATCAGAACCTACAAAGAACTCAAACAAATTTACAAGAAAAAAACAAACAACATCAAAAAAGTGGGCAAAAACGATATAAACAGACACTTCTCAAAGAAGACATTTCATACAGCCAACAGAAACATGAAAAAATGCTCATCATCACTCGCCATCAGAGGAAATGCAAATCAAAAAATCACAATAAGATCCATCTCATACCAGTTAAGAATGGCCCAATCATTAAAAAATCAGGAAACAACAGGCTGCTGGAGAGGATGTGGAGAAATAGGAACACGTTACACTGTTGCGTGGGGACTGCTAAAACTAGTTTCAACCTTGTAGAAGCACAGCTGTGGGCGATTCCTCAAGGCATCTAGAACTAGCAAATACCATTTGACCCAGTCATCCTATTACTGGCGTATATACCCAAAGGAATTATAAATCATGCTGCTTTTAAAGACACATGCACACGTATGTTTATTGCGGCCCCACTATTCACAATAGCCAAAGACTTGGATCAACCCAAATGTCCATTCCAGTGACAGACTGGCCGCGGATAAAGGAAAATGTGGCACATATACCCCATGGAATACTATGCAGCCCATAAGAAAGGATTGAGGTTCGTTTGTCCTTTGTAGGGACATGGGATTGCAGCTGGAAAACCATCATTCTCAGCAAACTATCGCAAGAACAGAAAACCAAACACTTGCATGTTCTCACTCATAGGGTGGAATTGAACAATGAATCACTTGGGACACAGGAAGGGGGAACATCACACACCAGGTTCCTATAGTGGGGAGGGGGTAGGGGGAAGGGATAGCATAGGAGATTAAACCTAATTGTAAATGACGAGTTAATTGGGTGCAGCACACCAACAAGGCACATGATATAACATATGTAACAAACCTGCATGTTGTTGCACATGTACCCTAGAACCTTAAAGTATAATAAAAAAAAAAAAAAAGAAGAAGAAGAAGAACACAAACATTCCTAAGGAAAAGCAAAAAAAAAAGAAAACAAGCCCAGCAACGTCACCACATCCATGAAAGCTCCTTCTCAGTCTCTCAGCATATTATTTTTACTTGTCCATGACAATGAGGAAAGTGGGCCTCTGAATGGTTTCATTATATATTCCTCTGTGTTATCGCCAAAATCACGCTCATTTAAAAAACCCATGGACCAAAAAGCTCTTAGGCTTCTGCGTGACTTAAAATTTTTATATATCAATACTATACAAATAAACAGAGTGGAAGGAAGTTTTGAGTACAGAAAAAGCAACAAAGAGCAAACTCCAAACCACAGGATCTCTATTTAAAATTATGCCTAATACAGCCTCTGTTTTGTAGAAGAGAAAAATCAGCCAACGGCTTCTCTAGAACATGAAGGACTACCAGTCATTACATCACACATACGTCATCTGACACCAACTTTTAGATCGGTAGACATTTTCCCTCTGCTACTACAGAGAGTTAGTGTTGAAGTGAGGAGAACAACCCCAGTACATACAATAGCATCAAAACATAAGCCAAGTCATAGGGTAAGTCTAATTTCTCCCATTTCAATTTACTCAACCAATCAGTCTTGGTTTGACTAACAAATTCATGTGAAAATTTTATAATGAAATAGAGAATTTATTTTGCAAAACTTTTCTGCCAATAAGCATCAGCATTTGAAGGCAAAGAAGCTAAACTTCGGTATATGCGAAATCAACAAAGTCACAAAAAAAAAAGGCCTCTGATACTTAAGTTTCAGATATAATTTCAGATTTGAGGGAACTCTCCAAAAGATTTTGTTACCTTTCTAATAGGTGTGTATACAATGACTATTAGAAGATCATGAATATACATATACATAGCATGAACATGTACAGTTTGCACACATCTCCTTTTTCTTTACCCTGACCATAATTTTGCTAAAGAAAATCCAGGCTGTCTATGTACCACCTGGCAATTATTAAAGTAAAATTGCCACATGATATTCTAAAGCCTGGACTTTGGAATACAACGTTTAGCATCTATGTAACACTGAGCGAGTTTCTTAACTCTACAGAGTCTCAGGTTCTTCCTCTATAAACAATAATGCCACCCTCACATGATGATTCTAAGTATTAAATGAAGTAATAAATAAAATTTACTTCAAACTCAGCAGACACCCAATAAATAAGAATTTCCTTTCTTTTCTCCTACTTTATTTCTTAGGCCCTCCAAAATACATTCAATTGATTGAGAAAGCAGTATTCCAATTTTACGAATGAGGAAATTTAGGTTTCTAACTACTGAAAAGAAGACATTCTCAACACGATTACATTCTTTCAAAATTATACCTCCAAAGCTAAAAGTAAAGACGAAAATTCTTTCAAAAAGGATGATATTTGTCCCAAAATTTTATTAGTTTTAACTTGTATTTTAAGTTCAGGGGTACATGTGCAGGTTTGTTACATAGGTAAACTTGTGTCATGGGGGTTTGTTTTACAGATTATTTCACCACTCACATACTGAGCCTAGTACCCATTAGTTACTTTTCCTGATCCTCTCCCTCCTCCTACCCCTCACCCTCCAATAGGCCCCAGTGTGTGTTGTTCCTCTCTATGTAGCTCCCACTTATAAGTGAGAATATGTAGTATTTAGTTTCCTGTTCCTGTGTTAGTTTGCTAAGGATAATGGCCTCCAGCTCCATCTATGTCCCTGGAAAGGATATAATCTTGTTCTTTTTTTATGGCTGCATAATACAACATAATTACTGAAACTGTGGTGGGCAACTGAAAAATATTTATTCACTGGAGGCCAAATCCTTCCCTTGTAAGAATCATGCTATGCTTTTTCCAGATTGATAATCCCAGGTCCCCTCTCCTTGCTTCAACCTTAGGTTGGCCTCAGTAAGGGTGCTTGTTGTATGCTCCCACTGGAGTATGATGCAGTGGTAGACACTATGTAGGCAAGGCATGCTAGCAAAAATAAGAGGGGAATGTGGCTTTGAGGGTTCCTGTACAGGATACAGGAAATAACCTGCATTTGAAAATAGGGAGGGAAGTGGTTGGCTTTTGTATCAAAACTCAAAACTATTAATGATGCATCTTGAAGCGAGTGACCCACCTGTTAGAAATATAATAAGAGGCTGCCCCCCACAATAGGCCAAGAGAGGGCTGATTGCAGGATGATCGTCCTAAATGAGATAACCCTTCATGGATGGCTGCCTCATTGCCAGTTAACCAATATGTTTGTCCCAAAAAGAAGCACTTGAGCTATCCAGAAGAGCTACCACTGATGTCCATTGCATCTCCTTTTCTTCATCTTTGGAGAGGCCTACATATGATTTGGGGTAGAGGTAATAGGGCTGTTCTCTATTTGAACTTTGCTCTGTATTTGAACTCCCAGGTCTCTTGTTCTACTCATCAGAAAGTTGTTATTATCCTAACAGGGCCAGGACCAGCTACATTATTTGAGGTGCCCAGAGAAAAATAAAAATACAGGGTCCCTTGTTCTAAAAGTATTAAGAAACTCAATATGGCTACTACAGAGCATTAAACCAAAAACAGGGCTCTGTGTGACTGTGCAGGTGACATGCCCATGAAGCCAGTCCTGGACAAAGCTAAGGTGAAGACCAACAAAAAAATTGGATAATAGATTCCATCCTTCAAAGAACTGACCATAACTAAGCATATGGGCAAATACTCAGACAGTTTTACTCGCCTAAAAACAACACTGGTGCTCTGTTTGCATTATTTTTTATTTATTTCTTTATTTTTTATTTGTTTGTTTGTTTGTTTTGAGACAGGGTTTCACACTGTCGCCCAGGGTAGACTACAAAGGCACAATCATGGCTCATTGTAGCCGCAACCTCCTGGGCTAAAGCAATCCTCCCACCTCAGCCTCCTGAGTAGCTGAGACCACAGGTGAGTGCCACCACTATCAGCTAATTTTCAAATTTTATGTAGAGACAGGGTCTCTTTATGTTCCTCATAGGGATCTCGAACTCCTGGGCTCAAGGGATCTTTCTGCCTCAGCCTCCCGAAGTCCCGGGATAACAGGCGTGAGTCACCATACCCAGCCTGCTCTGTTTGCTTTAAACGACTCTTGAAAAATCTAATTAATTTTCAGATAAATTATCTTCAGAGTCCATAGACCACAACTGCTTATGAGTGAGTAAGATTTTAATGACAACAAAAATTTAAATTTCAATGTCAAAAGTATGGAAGAAAAGACATCTTTAAGTATAGAAAACCTAAATTCAAGGGTTAGAAAAGTTTCAAAAAGAAATGTTCATTTAAAATAGTTTGCTAATTTAATATATGTTGAAAGAAGGAGGAAAGATTATAAAAAAAGTACACAATTCTCCACTCCTTCAACAAAGAGGCAAAGTCTATATCCCCACCTCTTTAATCTGAATTGACCAAAGCCAATGGAACACTAGAAACATGACACAAACAGAGGCTTGAAAAGTGCTTGTGCATTGGTACATATAGTCACCATGTGAACAAGCCCAAGCTAGCCTGCTGGACCATGAGAGACATGTGGCCAAATTATTTCAGCTAACTGCAAGCCATCTGCCAAATACATGAGTAAATACATCCTAGCTTTCCAGTCGCGAGCTGAGCCACCAGCTGACCAGAGACACATGAGTGAGCCTAGCCAAGATCAGTCAAGCATGACCCAGATCAACAGAACTACCAAGCTAATCCAGAGACTCATGAACAATAATGAATTATTGTTGTTTTAAGCCACTAAGGTTTGGGATGGTTTGCTGTACAGTAAAACTGTTAAATGATACAGGTAGTATTTTAGCTCAGTAGAAGAATGGAATATACGATAGGCAGGGGCTGAGACAACAAGCTCACCATTTTTGGCAGGGAGATTAGATTCTCACCAAATTGCATAATAAATTCCAGATGGAGTAAAAAAAGTGTATTTAAAGAATCATAGCATAGAAATGTTAGAAAATTTATAAATTGATATTCATATACTCTTGGCATACATAGGGAAGGATTTTCTAGGCAGAAAAACCTAAAGGAAAAAAATGGATAGATTTAACTATGCAAATGTTTTTTAAACCTCATGTGTCAAAAATACATTACAAATAAAAAATAACAGGCAAATGACAAACTGGTAAAACTTTTTTATGTATGAGAGATTACATACGTAAATAGGTACCAAGCATTTACATGTGTGATGAAAGTATGATCAAAGATTATCACTCTTAATATGCACAAAATGGTAAGAAAAAGATGAACATGATAGAATATTAAACAAAAGGTGTATATATGTAAATCATAAAAAAGAAATACAAACTGCCAATTAACATGTGAAAAATATGCAGCATCTCTGGTAAGCAACGAAAGAGGTAAGAAGTAAAACAACAATCAAATTACTGTTTCAGTCAAAAATTGTAAAGATGAAAATAAGTAATAATACCTAGGAAAGCAGGCATTTTCATATACTATTGGTTGAGCAACAATCCGGTACAACGTATCTGTAAGGTAATGTGTATGTATGGGTATGCTGGTGTATGTGTGCATGTGTATATGTGTGTCTCATAGAGAACACTTTGCCAAAAAATCAAAAGATCCCATCACAGGAGGAAAAAAAAAAAAACCTCCAAACAGGTAGCAGATCTAATTTTAAAGTGGCACATTAGGAAAACACTTTTAAAATCCAGTAAAGTCATGCAATGGGGTTATGCCACAGGGACAGGAATGGACTCTAGCATGGCTTGTTATTTCATGAGCTTGGCTAATCCATCATGTAAATCATGCTCCCTACCTAGGCAAAGCATAAAGATAAGAAAAACACTAAACAGAAGGTATGTGATGATAAGGTATGTGGTATGCTTGTTTGATCCCAGGAGAATTGTCGAAAAGGGATTTTTCTCAATGTTAGACTCAGCATGAAAACTATCATTAAGATTTGTCCTTTAATAAACTGTGATTGCCCATACTACATACAGACTGTCTATATCATAAACTATTATGTAACCATTACAAATAGAGAAGTACATCTATGCACTAATATGCAAAGAGTTCCAGTACATATTTTAGAAGAAAAAGAAAAAAGAAAGCTAGGTTAATACATATAGTATGATACTCTTTATGGAGTTTTTTTAGCCTGATGAAACAATATTTCATTTCTATATGCCAAAAAAAAAGATGTGAAAAGAAACAAAACAGTAAGAATGATTACATTTTGAGCAGATGATGAGAAACCAAGATGGGAAATTTAGCATTATGTACCATGTTATAATTTTCTTTGGGAAATTATATCCATGTGTTAAGTATGTCATTAAAAAATTGACTAAATGGAATTAAAATAGACTTTATTATGCTCAAGAAACTTATTGAACAATCAACACCTCACCCTAATCTATTACAAATATATATATATATAAAATTGAATGGCAAGGTACATAAAAATTAAGTCAAAATCCTTATAGTACTCTTATTTTCCTTCAAATGCTTATTCATTCTTTTCGTTAATCTAAAAGGCATGGGACTTAACAACATATATTCAAGTGAAAAGCCATAGTTTTGATTGTCTTGTCTGTAATATTACAAATCATGGAAAACCTCAACCCTGAGGCTAAGCAGAAAAAATAAAAACCTCTGCACTTTAGATGTATAAAAGATGAAGTCTTACTATATAGAAAATCTGGAAAGCATTAAATCAAGCATCCTCTTCAAGTTCCTTTAAATGTCCTCCCACCATTGTGTCTACAAAAAGATACAACATCATTAAAGACAAGGTTGACGATACCTTCAGTCTCCAGTATGGCAGGCAGTTATGGCAGTAGACCTCAGAATGAGACAGAGAAGTGAACAAAGAAATGGGAGAAAGGAAAAGGAAAAGAAGGAAAGAAATAGAAAACAAACCAAAACAAAAAGAGTATTAAAGAGGAAAAGAGGTGTGGAACAGACAGGGTATTGGTGCCTACTGACTGAAGAATTATATAATTACCCCAGCACACACACACACAAAATTGGCAGTCTATATTTGTGGAAAAAAATTTGTAAATTCCATACATTATGGAATATAATCTTTGTAACAAAAGAATAGTCATCCCATTTTATGGAACAAAACAGAAGTTCTGGGAGGGTAAGGGAACTGCCAGAAACCACACAGCTAATAAGCAACAACACTGCGGTGTTTGAATTCCAAGCCCAATGTTCTTTCCAATATTCCACTGCTACTATAGTCTATCCTTTAACTTGTTGCTAATTTTCAAATAACCATGAATTTTTTTTTTTTTTTTTTTTTTAGATGGAGTCTTGCTCTGTCACCCAGGCTGCAGTGCAATGGTGCAATCTCGGCTCACTGCAACCTCCATCTCCCGGGTTCAATCAATTCCCCTGCCTCAGCCTCCCGAGTAGCCAGGATTACAGGTGCCTGCCACCACGCCCAGCTAATTTTTTATATTTTCAGTAGAGACGGTATTGCACCATATTAGCCAGGATGGTCTTGATGTCCTGACCTCGTGATCCGCCCGCCTCGGCCTCCCAAAGTGCTGGGATTACAGGCATGAGCNGTAACAAAAGAATAGTCATCCCATTTTATGGAACAAAACAGAAGTTCTGGGAGGGTAAGGGAACTGCCAGAAACCACACAGCTAATAAGCAACAACACTGCGGTGTTTGAATTCCAAGCCCAATGTTCTTTCCAATATTCCCCTGCTTCTATTATTTTCCCTTAACTTGTTTCCAATTTTAAAAAACCATGAATTTTTTTTTTTTTAGATGGAGTCTTGCTCTGTCACCCAGGCTGCAGTGCAATGGTGCAATCTCGGCTCACTGCAACCTCCATCTCCCGGGTTCAATCAATTCCCCTGCCTCAGCCTCCCGAGTAGCCAGGATTACAGGTGCCTGCCACCACGCCCAGCTAATTTTTTATATTTTCAGTAGAGACGGTATTGCACCATATTAGCCAGGATGGTCTTGATGTCCTGACCTCGTGATCCGCCCGCCTCGGCCTCCCAAAGTGCTGGGATTACAGGCATGAGCCACCGCACCCGGTCTAACCATGAAATTTTTAAGAAACAAATGTATTATGAACAAAACATAGTAAGCTATTTTCTGTCCCCGAGGAAAATTAATTCTGAAAACAAAAATCTGATTTTGTCCTTTCAAAATCAATAGAATGGAGTGGGGCAGGGGAGAAGGGCAGAAATGTAGTGATAAAGGACCACATGAAGGAGTTCTGTGGTGAAGCGTCTAGAATGTAGTGACACATGTTGAATCTACACGTGATAAATTGTATACAACTTAATACACACACCCACATAAGTGAGTACATTAAGTCAGAATAAGACCTGTGGATTTTATTAATATCAATATACTATTTATGATATTATATCACAGTTTTGCAAAATGTTACCATTGGAAGAAAGCGGTTAAAGGAGACATGAGAGCTCTCTGCATTATTTGTTACAACTACACAGAAATATAGAATTATCTCAATTAAAAACCTCAATTCAAAAAATCAACAGAATATTCATAGCAGCAATACTCACTTTGAAACAGGAGAGTAACATTGTGAAGAAATATAGGAATACACAATGCAGTCAGTCAAAGTCTTCATTATAATCATTCAAAGACATTATAGTAGAGCTGGTAGGGGCCTTCTCATGATTTTAAAATTATTTTCAAATTTAAAAAATAATTTTAAGCAAGAGATGATAATTTTGAATGGTTTTTGGAGAGACAATGCCTTAAGAGTGACAGCCAGATCACCCAGTCATGCAAATCATAAACTATGGTTGGAAGGTGATCAAGAAGAAGAGAAAATATATTTTAAACTAGAACTTTTTGAACTATGCTGCTTAAGAATTCCATCTCAAAATATCAACTGACATAATACTAGAAGTATGAGCCAGTTGCTTGGTAAGACAGTTGGAGAATTATGGTAATAATTATGGAATGCACCAAGAACTGTCTCACAATACTAATCACAACAGCTACTATTTATCAAGCACATATTACGTGCTTGGCATTGTTCTTGTTGCTTTACATAAAAGATTAAAAATCCTCACAACAACTTTGGGAGGTAATATGTGGAAACTGATGGTGCTCATGTAATTTACCCAACGTCACACAATTAGAAAGCAGCAGAGTTTGACTCTGAACTTAGGGTTTTCTGACTCTAAAGCTTATGTTCCTTAAAGCACTGGAAATGAATACCTTATCTTGGATATTCTGGTACATGACTCCAGGGTGACAAAAAAATTATAGCCAGTAATAGAAAACTGTTACTGATATTAAACTGACCTGCTTGTAGGTTCCATCTAACAAGGTGTCCAGGTGTTGAAGAGGGGCGGGGGTTTTATCTTTGAATCTTGCTAATAGCCGGCGTTGAATGGCCCGAAATTGTACAGCTCTCTCAGATAAGAGTTCTTCTAATTTTTCACCATTTATCCGTAGCTGCAATGAATAATTTCTTAAATTGAGATTAAATGGACACAAAATACATCTTCAAAGAAAAAATATACACAATGATAATAAAAGAGTAATGAAGAAATTTAAATGTATTATAGAATTAAGGGAATTAAAACAATGTTGTATTTGGTACATGAGTCACTAATTCACAGATGATACAGTGGAACAGATCAAATGGAAACTTTGTAAAAGTTATCCAGTATCACTGGAGGAAAAACAGATCATTTAATAGGTGTTTTTCAATAATTGGTTACATGGGAAAAAATAGAAATCTTTTCTCATTCTTTACAGCAAAATCAATGCAGAGATTAAAAGTTTAGACACAATAAAACACTAGAAAATCAGAATTTTAAAATAATCTTAGTATAGGAAAGGCCTTTATTAGTGTAAGTCAAAAGCTAAAAGCCACACCCACACACAAACACACAAACACACCCCTGATAAATTACTAACTAAAAAAACAGAAACATATAATTCTACATGATTTTGAAAAATTGTAAAGAAAATAAGACAAACAGCAAACTGCAAAAAGTAACAGCAATAACTACAGAGACAAAGTCATGCCCATATCTAGAAAGCATCTACAAATCAACGAGAAAAAGACCACAACCCAACAGAAATCAGTAGGAAATCAGCAACAACCCAACAGAAAAATGGCCAAAGTTTTACATGAAAGTTAATACAAATAGCTCTTAAACATATAGCATTTGACTGAACAATCCTAATTCTAGTAATGTATACTAGAGATACACTTACAGAAAGTAATGTATACATCAGGATATACATTACAAAATTGTTTGATCTATTGTTATCACAGTAAGACATTATTAATAATCAAAATTCCCATCAATAGGGGAATTGGTTAAAGAAGGAAGACTATTCTGCAAGACTACTAGGTGCTGATACACAATGCTGTGCATAGATGATAAATGAAACAAAGCAAAATGATACAAAATAGTATGTATAATGTGCTGCCATTATTTTTTATTTTAAAAGAAGAAACCTATATATTAACATAGTTGTGACTGCATAGGATATTTCTAGAAAGATATACAAGAAACTGGACACCAAACACTGCCTCCAAAGAAAAGATTGAGTGGCTGGGGAATTAGAATCCTAAATGACTCTCTTCACTGTAACCCATCTCATTTAAATTAACATTGTTAAAATAAAAGAAAGCTAGTCAAAGTCACAGGGTAAAAGGGACACTTCATAAGATCAGGTCACGTGAATCACTAATTCAACTTTACAAAATAGTAATAAACTAGCTGAAATAAATATCATATTCAAAATGCTCATAAGTCAAACATATCATAGACTACATTTCTAGTAACAAACCAAATTCCTTACCCTTTCAGTGCATGCATTCTACAATTACATATGAAATAAAAGTAACTTGAAATTTTAACTTTTTTTAATCTCAATTTTAGAAGCACTCAGTAGCTAACTATATCAAAGAATATTCCCTTGAGCAAAAAAATACCAAAATTAAGTAATAAAATATTTTAAATAAAGTTTTAAAAGAACATTAACCTAATTATCAATAATTCATTCTTCTAATTGTATAATTTACTGCTATAATTTATTTCCTAAATTCTTGACACACCAAAAAATTAAAAAGATATTCCCAATACTCAGACTATCAACCAGGTTATCATTCCTTTGAAAGTGTAACCAAGCAGCAGTGATTGAAATGTTTTCACATGTCAGATTTTCAATGCTGAACAAATATTTATTGATCTCAGAGCCAAACCCTGGTCCAGGCACTAGAAATTAAAGCAATGAATAATACAGACAAAAATGTCTGCCTTCATGAAGCTTATACTCCAAGGGACACTTGGATTCCAAAACCCATCTGCATTCAAAGTTTAAAATCTTACTAATGGCTGAAAGCAGAGAAAGGAGACAGAGAACAAAGGAAGAATAACCATGCCCCCCTTAATTTATGTGTGTAACAAACGAAAGTGCCTGTTGTTCACCATATTCTCTAAGTCCCTCCTCAGAAAAGACACACCCCTGATGTACAAACTCCAGGGAGTTACTTACTAACCAGAAGGTATAAAGGGAAAATTATATGTCAAACTTATTAGTCAGTAATATCTAATATTCTCTATTTCAAATATTACAAATATATAATTAGTATAGTCTTTCCGTGGACCCTTTCACAAATCACTACACTTCAGTTTCCAACAGTGAAGCAAGAATTTCTTAAAATATATCCCAAAGAACTGCAAAGATTCACATTCCATATGATACCTAAAAATACTCTTATAGACCATGTCAATTTTGGTGCTACAATTTGACCAAAGGCATGCATTCCTAGAAAATATTGTCATCACAGGTTATCATCATAGATGAGGAATTATGACATAATTATTCATAATTCAATTGTATACACCTGAAATTTTCTTTTTATGTTCACACTACATTAAAGAAGTCTTCACAGCTGAAAAGTCAATGCTCTTAGAATGTTCAATGGTTGACTGAAAAATTATATGACTGGTAATATTCTCTCTCTCTCTCTCTCTCTCTCTCTCTCTCTCTCTCTCTCTCTCCCTCTCCCTCTCCCCGCCCCACACACACACCCCTAAACTGAAATGTAGTCCCCCTAAGAACCAATGCTTACTTGGATAATGTTCAAAATTCTCTCAAAATTCCCCTTTTGTATTGCCTATAGAGTCTGTTCATAGACTATATAAGTGGAGCCTGATGACTTTAATACATGGGACTTTTAAAAAAAACTATGACTGTTACTGTCAAATACACTCACAAAACAAGTATTTGGCTAGTCCCAAACATCAAATCAGTCTGCAGAAGATGAAGACATGTCAGCATTGAGATACTCAAGAGAATCTAACACAGGCTCCGAAAGCACTTCCAAAGAAGAAATGCAAAATATTCAGAGCCACAAAGTTACTGTTAGATCTCATTGATTCATACATTGAATCATTCAGCATTTACCAAGCACCCACTGTGCCAGATACGGGGGAATATTTTAAGTGTTAACCCTCATTCAGATGCAGAAGTTCTGGTATGCTTGTTAAACATTAAAAAGAAAAATCACTTTACTTTATAATCACACCTCATTTATGGCCTGCTAGAATTAGTTAGCCAAATGGTCTCTGATAAGCTCAAATAGTTTTAACACTGGGTTATTGGGGTCAAGGGTTAAGTCTCCATGTGGGAGAATTAAATCAGCTCTGTTCCAAGGCCAGACGACATGGTTAGCTCCAGGCAGCCACTCTGTAAATGTCTGTAATTGATCACAAACTGGGCAAGTGGGCAGGAATGGATTCACAAAATCCACCATTCACATAAGAAAAACAACGAGAAGCACATAGCCTAATGGCATGTATACAGAATTCTTCTATAGCATATATTTCTCTTTCATATATTTAAGGATTATAGATTATGTGGGTTATGATCATACACACCTCAAAATGATGATCAATCAACTCAAAATATTCTTGAAGGGGCATAGATCCAGAAAAAGAACATGCAAAATCTTTGACTCCCTGTTTTTCAAAATATTCTTGAAGGCGAAGAATAAGCTCATTGGTTATGAGCCAAAGATCTTCAAATTGTTCACTCTGAATGCGATATCGTTCTGAGAGAAAAAAAATTAAAGAAAAATGCTTAGTAACACAGAATTACTGGATAAAGCTACATGAATTATCAATAATCCTGACTTTAAAAGTTCAAAGATTTCATTTTTGTAACAAAGATATGATTCCACTGGCTTTATAAAAATACTTTCACTGCTTCATTGCTCCCTGCATGAACCACTTAACACTTTCAAATCTAATTCCAAAGGTAGGTGGTCACAGAGGCAAACTGTAAAGTATGGTCCTTTTTGTTATGTATCTTACAATAGGTTTCAGTACAATAAAAACACCCAAATTTGAGTCCTTTAAAAGGCCTGTATTTAAAAGAAAACAGCCATTGCAAGAATACAATTTGTTATCATTAGTATCATTTCAAAATACTAAAGTAAAATAAAATGTATTCTATATAAAATTCAATATCCTGGATACTGGAATCAGCATAATTCATGGTAATCATGATCAAAGTTTTCTATTTTTCTAACAGTTCTTTAATTTGAAGAGAGATTTTGCAGTCAGAACCTTTTCTAAATATAAATCTTGTTTCCCTTCATTCCCTGAGACCTCAGCTCCACTATTCCAAGATGACCAATTTCTAGCCATGCTCTACCCTGAAAATGATGACAACAACAGTGACAATGATGCTAAGAGAGGTGGTAATAATACCTATGATAACAACAGCTATTATTTGTTGGGCACAAACTGTGTACCAAGAACGGTGACTACAATAGCCCCTTTTTATACAAAGGAAAATAAAGCACAGAGAGTTTCAGAGACTTGCCAAAGATTAAAAGCAATTAAACGCCAGTGCTAGAATTAATAGTTCATCTCCTTCTGCCTAAATCCTGCTTCTTCATCAGGACCTGGCTTTAATCTCATCTACTCAAATCTTGATTTCTCTGATATCCATGGGAGTTCAATCTGCACCAGCCACATTTTAAGCACTTTACATTCACTTTCTCATTTAAACCCTAACAGCCCTATGAGAGAAACAGTGTTACTAGCCAGTTAGTAACAGAGTAGGCACCGGAACACTAGATAATAACCTTAACTGCCTCATAAGATTGTGTCTTCCTGAATTTATATAGAGACTTACTATGTCTACAGTTCACTAGGCACTTAACTACATAAAACCAGGCATTCTTATATAACTTCCAAGATTATTACATTTGCTCCCTTTAAAAGAATTATTATTTTTTTCTTTTTTTCTTTTTCTTTTCTTTTTTTTTTTTTTGAGACAGGGTCTCACTCTGTTGCCCAGGCTGGAGTGCAGTGGCATGATCTCGGTTCACTGCAACCTCTGCTCCCCGGTTCAAGTGATTCTCATGCCTCAGCCTCCCGAGCAGCTGGGATTATAGGTACCCGCAATGACATACAACTAATTTTTGTATTTTTAGTAGAGATGGGGTTTCACCATGTTGGTCAGGCTGGTCTCGAACTCCTGACCTCGTGGTCCACCCGCCTCAGCCTCCCAAAGTGCTGGGATTACATGTATGAGGCACCACACCGGGTCAGGAATTATACATTTTTTTGAGATCTAGGACTAAGTCCTCTATTTCATTTAATTCACCACTTATTGACCACCTATTATGTAGATGTCATAAAGAGACACACTGGGAGTACAAAGATGAACTGAATCTTCTTGCTTAGGGAATCTAAGATCTAGCTAGAGTAGCATGATACATAGACATATAAAATATTTCTTTATGTTTCCCATGGTACTGTGGTAAATTTCATAAATGCAATTACTTCTTCAGATTGGTTATTAGGACTTCAATTTGTCATCTCCATCCAGAATTCAATAATATATCTCCTATCATCCCTAGTCATTCCCTTTTACAATGATAAAGAATAAAATATACTAGGTATGCTTGTCACAAACCATGCAAACACACTGGTCTTTGCTGCTGAAGTCATACCCCATTCCCCTTGAAGCTTCCCCACCCCTCCCTTCACCCTAGTCTTATTCTGGATGCTGAGTTCTGCCCATAATGCTGATTAGGTGTTTTCCTCAATCAAAGATAACACTTTTTAAAATAAATGCCACCAAATATTTACTTTTTAAAATAAATGACACTGAAGTGTTAATGCTTTAGAGACAGCACAGTTGTGGCGGGGCAGGGGTAGAGAGGTAGACTGGAGAATAATGATGATAAAGTACCATATAAACCTAGTCTTATCCATACTAAGCTTGAGATCCAACATATTAACTCTAGACTGTATTTATTTACTTTCATTCATTTACATAACTCAGTGCAAGATGCTGGGGATAAAATCAGGAATAACGGAAGAAGAGCTTCTGCCCTCAAGGAGCTCCCAGGAGACTTGGAAAGAGAGCCTAATAGCAGAAAACTGAACACCGCTTCTGCCGTCACTCTTCTGCCACCACTGATTCAGGACCAATCATTAGGTCTAACCATGCCACAGTGGTGCCAGGACTTCCCCCGAAGAAGATATACTACCATTTTCAAGTATAGGAAGGCCTATCACATAGCAGAAGAATTAGACAACAGCTAGAGAGATGCAAAGGGCACAATTCATGATAAGAACTATATCAACAATGATAGATGCTCACAGCTGCCTCAGGAAAAATTGCCATTGAAAGTGTTTTTCAGGCTCTGAACTCCCTGGTCTTTGGTATTTTCTTGAAAGTCCACCTGTGAGTTGCAGAACTTGGTGTGAACGAAAGGTCATTTCATGAGGTACAGACCTGTCTCAGATCCTGTACCAGGATCCTTATATTTATGTGTGTCTGTCCATCCCGGGCAGCTCACATCTAGGTCCAGGTAACATCCTAGGCTTCTAGGGGGAGCTGAGTTTGGCCAGCTGTATCTCTTTCACAGCTTTGTGATCTCCTAGAACACCGGCTTCAAATCCTGTTGTACCAGGCCTTGTGGTTGTAGCAGATGTAGATGAAAAAGTTGCACACTGCAGTGGTCCTGGCCTGAGAAGACAGTGAGATGTGGTAGTGGCTCTCAAAGTCACAAAGCCAGATGTGGTGGTGGTGGCAGGTATGGGCCAAATTGCTCAAGACATACATATTGGCACTGCCACAACTGACCACAGTTACCCTCACTACAGGCAGCTTCTGCAGAGCCACAGTCTTGATGATGAGTGCGTTGTCCCCCACAGAGGTCTACACCAGTGGCAAGAGATTCTGCACTGTGAAGTCCAGGTGGCGCCCATGTCCTCCCACTACACCCTTTGCAGCAAGGAAAAGGTCTTGTCCAGGGTAGGTAACTCCTTCCAGGCTTGGAACTCTTCCAGTAGTGTCACATCCACCTCCTTGTCCAAGGGGAAGGCATGTCTCACAGTGGGGCACAAGGTCAAAGAGAAGGCACTGCTGGTGCTCCTAGGTTGGCAGTGGGCCTTGCAGGGCCCACCCTTAATGGGGCTCAGCAGGTGCAGGTGGAGCTTCCAGTTGGGAGAGGCTGGTGTGGACATGATGACCAGTGTCTTCACGCTGTCATCTCTGCCTGCAGCATGCCTATCTTTCCCCAGGCCTCCTCATTCAGCTGTGTTTCTGACACTGCCTACTGCATGTTGGCTTCCCACACCATCTTGTGGGCTTCCTCAAACAGGCTGGCCATCAGCTCCCCGAGCTCCTGCACTAGGAACAGTTGCTCACAGTCTTCGTCCTTCAGCTGCAGCTCCTTGTGGGCTTTGTGCAGCTTCTCCTTCAGGAGCTCAGAGCCCATCTTGTGAATTCCTATGGAGATCCTGTAGGAATGAATACCTGCCAAAAGCATTAAAGAGCTTCCACCAGGTTTGTAAGGTTGAACAGGATCCTTTACAACTCCCAGATTTTGAGACTTCTGCTTTAATACGCTCATTTCCTTTCACATCTACGTACCTTTAAATAAAACACTTAAAACAATGCTTGACATATTAAGCACTCAATAAATGTTACTTATTGTCATTATAGTTTTCATCACTTTCCCCAATTTGTTGTAAAATAAAGGGCAGAGATATCATACATTTCTTTGAACCTACACAGCACCTAGCTAATCAAGTAACTTTCACATAGCAGATACAAAACAAGTATCTTTAATAAAATGTTTTCTTTAGCATAGAATTTACTGTCATTTCAAATATAGCTGTAAATTGTTACAGAAATTTCACAGTGCTAATTTTCAAAGAAAATTCAATTCATTCAGTTTCTAGAAGGATTCTGAATAAGCTTCCACATGCAGATAGAAAAACCTTGGGGTTAGCCTAAATATAAGAATAAGAATAAAATTCCTTATATATGAAATAAAATAAAGCTGTAGAGAGGAATTTATTCCATTCAACTATAAATTTTCAATGAAAATGTATTACAAATCTTAAAAAAGATAAACATAAACAACTAGGATTATTATGACATGTTTAAAAGAACTATATCATCTGGCCCCAGAAGTAAAAACACACATATATAATTAAACGTACCCGAATGAAGTAAAGGAGAAAGCCATGGGGAAATCTATGAGAAGAGCACTGCAAGACAAATGAACTGTAAGGACAAAGGCACTGAGGCAGAAATGTGTTTATAGAACACAGAGGAGGAACGTAGTATGTCTGAAATGGAGTAAGCAGTTTTTTTGCTGCGCTATAACAAGACATTATACCAGCTTCTGTTAAATCACCCATGTAGGTATTGCAAAAACATCTGGAAACAAAGCATGTTCAGGTACGTCCAGGCAAGCCTATCCACCATAAGTTAGTCTGAAAATTGATCAGAATTTATCACTGGGGAAAAAAAAAGGACATGATTCTCAGCAGAACACCAATAGTATGCCCAAGCTCAGCTGGCCAGAGCTGAGTTCTTAACGAGGAAAGACAAACCCAATTAGGACCTCCTCCAACACCTCAGTGAAACTGCTAGGCTGAGTCTTCACTCACAGCTTACACTGGGCATGTGTGTTGCATAAAAGAAAATGGGGGATGCCGTGGGCTAACCAAGAAAGGCAGCAGTGCCCCAAACTCTTCCCCCAGCGAGGTCAAGTGCCTGCTTCAGCTGTCTATGGAGCTCCTTCCTTCTACTGTCCTGACAAACAAAAAACAAATCTCTAACAAAATGAACTGTGAACAAGTCTAAGCTTTTCTCTTCTCCTTTTATAAAAATGTGGATAACCATGACAGGGGCCTGTGAGCTCTCCGAAAGACCCATCTCAATCCCCCATATTGGGAAAAGACTTCCCTCTCTAAAGATAAAGTAACAGAGAAACATCACATGCAGTAGGTTCAAAGGAAAGCGACAAATCAAAGGGTTGAAATTCTCTTTATAAAAGAGAGGTAATGGAAGACAATTCTTGTTTATAGTTTAAGTAAGACTCAAGGTAACACTGCATCTATTCATTTATTCAAAAAATATTGCTGAGTGATAAGTGCTAGGGAGACATTACTGAACAACACATACATTACCCTAGTCCTCATTCTAGTGAGAAGGGCAGAAAATAAACAAGTGAATAACATATGAAACAGAACCTATGAAAATACTACGATGCAGAAACAAAGGTGCTGTAATAAAGACAAGTGGGTGGCCTTTCTTGAGATGCTATGGTTGGGAAAGGCCACACTGAGAAGGCGATGTCAGTGATAGTACTAATGGTAGTAAGGATGAAAATAATACCAGTAGCCAAAATTTACCTAGCACTTACAATGCATCAGGAAATTATTACATGCTTTTTAGGGGTTATTTCATTTGGATTCATATATAATATTACAGTTCTATTTCATGGCCATTTAATAAATTTTTTAATGGTTATGTAATTTTTCCAAAGTCATTCAGAAGAATTTTAAGCTAGAGCTGGCATCTAAACTATCAATTTGAGTCTACACCTCACTTTCCTAATGATTTTGTACATAAAGCCAAGAGCCGAATCAGGAACACAATCCCATTCATAATTACCATAGAAAGAATAAAATATCTAGAAATATACTTAACAAGGGAGGTGAAAGAGCTCTACAATAAGAATCTACAAAAGCACTGCTCAGATAAATAGAGATGACCCAAACAAATGGAAAAACATTCCGTGCTCAGGGACAGGAAGAAAATATCATCAAAATGGCCATACTACCCAAAGTGGTTTACAGATTCAATACTATTCCTATTAAACTACCAATGACATTCTTCACAGAGCTAGAAAAAAATTATTTTAAAATCCACATAGAACAAAACAAGATAACAAATAGCCAAGGTAATCCTAGGCAAAATGAACAAAATTGGAAGCACCACATTGCCCTACTTCAGACTATATTACAGGGCTACAGTAAACAAAACAGCATCATACTGGTACAAAACCAGACACATCAACCAACAGAACAGAAGAGAGAGCCCAGAAATAATGCTGAACACCTTCAACCATCTAATCTTCAACAAAGCTGACAAAAACACACAAATGGTGCTGGAATAACTGGCTCGCAATATGCAAAAGATTGAAACTGGACTCCTTCCTTACACCACATACAAAAATCAACACAAGATGGGTTAAAGACTTAAATGTAAAACCCAGATATATAAAAATCCTGGAAGAAAACCTAGAAAATACCATTCTGGGCATAGGAGTTGGTAAAGATTTCATGACAAAGACGCCAAAAGCAATTGCAACAAAAGCAAATATTGACAAATGCTATCTAATTAAACAAAGAGCTTCTGCACAGCAAAAGAAATTATCAACAGAGTATACAGATGACCTACAAAATAAGAGAAAACATTTGTAAACTATGCACTGGGGAAAGTTTAATATCCAGAATCTATAAGGAACTTAAACAAATTTACCAGAAAAAAAAAAAAAAAAAAAACAACCCCATTAAAAAGTGAGCAAAGGATATGAACAGACACTTTTCAAAGAAGACATACATATGGCCAACAAGCATATGAAATAATGCTCAATATCACTAATCATTAGAGAAATGCAAATCAAAGCCAAAATGAGATACCATGTCATACCAGTCAGAAGTGTTAATATTAAAAATAAGTCAAAAAAGAACAAAGGCTACCAAGATTGCAGAGAAGAAAGAATGCTTATACACTGCTAGTGGTGGTATACATTAAGTTCAACCCTTGTGGAAAGCAGTATGGCAATTCCTCAAAAAACTAAAACATAACTGCCATTCGACCCAGCAATCTCATCACTGGGCATACGCAAAAAGGAATATAAATCGTTCTACCATAAAGATACATGCACACATAAGTTTACTGCAGCATTATTCACAATAGCAAAGAATCAACCTAAATGTCCATTGACAATAGACTGGATAATGGAAATGTGGTAGGGATACATCATAGAATACTATGAAGCCATAATAAAGAACATGATCATGTCCTTTGCAGAAACATGAACGAAGCTGGTGGCCAATATTCTTAGCAAACTAATGCAGGAACAATAACAACAACAAAAAAAACAAATACTGCAGATCCTCACTTATAAGTAGGAGCTAAATGATGAGAACACATGGACACAAGGAGAAAAACAAGACACACCGGGGCCTACCTCAGGGTGGAGGGTGGGAGGAAGGAGAGAATCGGGAAAAAATAATTATCAGGTACTAAGCTTAGTACCTGGATGAGAAAAATAATCTGTACAGCAAACCCTCATTACACAAGTTTACTTATACAACAAACCTACACATGTACCACTGAACCTAAAAGTTTTTTTTAATGTAAAACTCGTAATAAACATTTAAAAAGGTATTATATTTTCAGTAACTTAAAATTTTAGTTTCTGTTTCTTTCTTATTTTTTCATCAACATATACAAAAGAAAACAAAAAACAATTTTCTGGAATAAAAAATTCACCATTAGGATGAGTGCAATGACTCACACCTGTCATCCCAGCACTTTGGGAGGCTGAGAAAGGCAGATTGCCCGAGCTCAGGAGTTCAAGACCAGCCTGGGCAACATGGTGAAATCCCATCTTTACTAAAATACAAAAAATTAGCTGGGCATAGTGGCGCACACCTGTAAGTCCCAGCTACTCAGGAGGCTGAGGCACGAGAATCAGTTGAACTGGGAGGCAGAGGCGGCACTGAGCCAAGATCGTGACTGTACTCCAGCCTGGTGACAGAGTAAGACTCTGTCTCCAAAAAAGAAAGAAAGAAAGAAAGAAAAAATTGCAATTAGTCTTGGAATTTATAAACACAACGACATTTTTTACTTTTGTTAGATTACCATAAATCCAAAGAATCAATGAGTCCAAGATTTATAAAGTATTATTTTGATTACTAAACATTTTCTCAGTGTTAGTACTCCAAGATGGTTAATACTACCCCTGGAGACTTTCCAGAGTATATATTTCATGGATGGAGAAATGAATTTTTCGATTTACAATATAACATAAAAGAACCTGTACTTTAAAATGAGCCCTTAAAATATTAGTAATCAAAATAGCTGTCAAAATGAACATTCAATTTGTTTATCTCTTTTCTTTTGTATCTTGCAATAGCAGTTCAGTGGAAATAACCACTTCAGTTTCCAAATAAAACAAATTTAGATGATCAGAGCCTAGACAATTTCCATAACACTCTATTATAAATGGAGAAAATAATATATTTAATTAAGGAAGATACAAAAATGCATCACATCAGTCTTTATGTCAGAACATCTCAAGTTCATCAATATAATGTTTGTATTCATATCATAAACAGTGAACTATACGATTCATGCTATTTGGAAATTTTGAAACGTGAGACAGAAAAGCAGATGAATGCTTTTTAAACCAAAATGTTGAGGAAACAAACTATTTCAGTAGGTTTTTTTTTTTCTTTCTTTCTTTTTTTTTTTTTTGAGACAGAGTCTCACTGTTGTTGCCCAGGCTGGAGTGCAATGGCGTGATCTCAGCTCACTGCAAACTCCGCCTCCCAAGTTCAAGTGATTCTCCTGCCTCAGCCTCCCGAGTAGCTGGCATTACAGGCATGTATCACCATGCCTGGCTAATTTTGTATTTTTAGTAGAGGCAAGGTTTCTCGATGTTGGTCAGGCTGGTTTCTAACTCCCGACCTCAGGTGATCTACCCACACCCACCTCGGCCTCCCAAAGTCCTGGGATTACAGGTGTGAGCCACCGCGCTGACTTTCAGTAGGTTTAATATTTTAAATATACAGCCTCTTCAATATTAGAAACTAAGGATGGTTTCTTAACACTTACTTTTCAACAGGCTTTTTCCAAGCTAGATTTATATAATATTCTCATTGTCATTTAATAATATTGCTAAGAATTTTTAAAATAAATATTAACAGTAATATTATATTGATGAATCACTGTATAAGTTAAACTATTCACAGGGGCATGAGGTGGGCATCAGTTGACCTTAGATTTGGTCATTATACTTGTCCCTACGTTTCCTGACCTCATTAAAGGACTGTCACAGAGCCCCTACCACATGAACTTTCAGCACACAAGAAAATTCACTGATCCTTTGAAACTTCATGCTTTATCAAGCATCAGGATATACTTTCCCCTCTTCCTAGAATGACCTCCATCTGATAATCTCCTACTCATTCCTTAAGACCCTCTACAAATAAAATTTCTATGGAGTTTCAACCCTTTGGGATACAACAGCACTAAAAAACATGCTTCTATAAGCACATCAAGCATTCTATTATTGGTTCTCTTTACCTGTTTGTCTCTCCCATTAGTGTAGGAGCTCCACAAGAGCCACAACAGTGTTTATAGCTAACATGTCTGCTGAACGAAAAAGGAATAAATGTATTGTCTACCAAGATGAAGTAAAATAATACTCCCATTTCCTTTTTCTCCAGGTATTTTGTATGACACAGTTCAAGATAACATATGCTTTCTTTTGGAAGATGCAAAAGAAATCCTATTTCAAGGCCCAACAATTTTTCACATATGTGACTGCAATCCTTCTATTATACCTGAAAGCGAAATAATCAAAATGAACACCAAAAAAAAGGACTTTTAAACTTGACTTTATTCAATTCAATCACTCTAGCATGTTAAAAATCTTTCAGGATATTGAAACATCCAATGTATTAGTTATCTTTTCCATTTTTCAAACACCTACCTGAGGCTATACTAATTTGATACACATTAGGTTTACTTTATTCAAAATGCTCAGGACCAGAAGTGTTTTGGATTTCAGATTTTTTCAGATTTTGGGATATGTGTATTATATACTTTAGCAGTTAGGCATTCCAAATCCAAAAATCCAAAATCCAAAATGCTCCAAACTTCCAAACTTGTTGAGCACTTTGGATTTTGAATTATTAGATTTGGGATGCTTGGCCTGTATTTGCAATTGGTTAACCCTACTTTGTGACACTGAGAGTATGTGTCTATTCAGCATTCTTTGCAGATTTTCAACTTAGCAAGACACAGCATTCTCAGTTGAAATCTTGGAGAAAACTTCTGCATTGTCATCTATCATCCAATAATTTTGATGAAAAACTAAATGCCATCTTGATTCATATCCCTTGAGTAACTTGTTTTTTTTCTTTCTAATCTTTAAGAATATGCTCCTTAGCGCTCTAAAATTTCACAATGATTTGCCTGAGGAGAGAGAAAGACAGTATGTGCTTTCTCATTCATCGTGCTAAGCATCAAAACAACACATGAGATCAACAAAACAAAGAGCTGGTTTTTTTGAAAAGATAAACAAAATCGAACAAACCTTTAGACTAAAAAAAAAAAAAAAAA
>NW_016809622.1:1315801-1327977 GCF_001698545.2 Rhinopithecus bieti
AAAAAACCTAAAAACTAAAAAAAAAAAAAAAGAAGGAAGACTCAAATAAAAGAAAAGTAGAAATTATATCTGATACTATAGAAATACAAGGAATCATTAAACTGTTATGAAAGTGCTAGGAAGAAACAGAAAACCTGAAAAGACCAATAACAAGTAAGAAGATCGAATCAGTTATACAAAGTCTCCTACCAAAGAAAAGCCCAGGACTTGATGGCTTCACTGCTGAATTCCATCAAACATTTAAGGAAGAATTAATAACAATTCTACTCAAACTATTCCAATATATCAAAGAGAATGGAATGCTTTCAAATTTCAATCTATGAGGCCAACATTATTCTGATAACAAAATCAGACAAGGACATAACAAAAGAAGGAAACTGCAGGTCAGTATCCCGGATGAACTAAGACGCAAAAATCCTCAACAGAATACCAGCAAACCAAATTCAACACAGCACATTAATAAGATCATTCACTATGATCAAGTGGGATTCATTCCAGGGATGCAAGGATGGTTTAACATAAGCAAATCAATAAGCATGATATATCATATTAACAGAATGAAGGGCAAAAACCATACGATTATTTCAACAGATGCAGAAAAAGTATTTGACAAATTCAATGTCCTTTCATGATTAAAAAAATGAAACTCAATAAATTAAGTACACAAGGAATGTACCTCAATTCAAATAGGCCTTTTCAATATCCACAACTGTGATACCTCATTTTCTTTCTTTCTTTTTTTTTTTTTTTTTTTTTTTTTTTTTTTTTTTTGAGACGGAGTCTCGCCCTGTTGCCCAGGCTGGAGTGCAATGGCACGATTTCAGCTCACTGCAACTTCCACCTCCCAAGTTCAAGCAATTCTCCTGCCTCAGCTTCCCAATTAGCTGGGATTACAGGCACCTGCCACCATGCCAGGCTATTTTTTTTTTTTTTTTTTATTTTTAGTAGAGACAGGGTTTCACCATGCTGGCCAGGCTGGTTTCGAACTCCTGACCTCAGGCAATCCACCCGCCTCAGCCTCCCAAAGTGCTGGGATTACAGGCGTGAGGTACTGTGCCTCATCAAGTGATACCTCATTTTCTTGAAATCCCTGTCCCCATTAGTCTTCTATCCACTTTAGCAACCCACTCCCCCAATGATGAGCTTGCCATTATCAGAATCTGCAATCTCTCTGAACTCCTGTTCTCAATATCTGATCCATTGTCTGACCACTACCTTTTTTTTTAACCTAGTTCACTTGCTCTATAACTCCTTCTACTTCCTCAAACTTTCAAGAATTTTGATCAGATGAACCCATTAATTTTTCACCATGTGTCAGTTTTCGCTAATCTTCACTTATTTCCTTACCATCTCAGATTTGGTAGTCCACTATGATAATCAGCCTCATAAAAACATTTTATCTGTAATTCTATTTTAAAATCTGAGCCGTTTTTAGTTGCTTAGATGCTGATAAACAAATCACTTCCAGGGAAAATCACCTAACAAGGATGCCTGGTTTCAATTCAAAACGTACTATCTCAAACTCTAGATGGGGATTCCACAATGCCTGTTTCCCTCATGAGTTTGCTTTCTTATTTTCACACTATTTTTTGTTCAGATTTATACATCATCAAAGCTCCTTTATCTCCCCACTAACAAATCTACGAAGTCTCCCTAGATGTACATGCGATCCCTCCTGTTACAGAGAAGTTACAAAGCCTATTCCTCAACCCCTCCCGCTAGCTTCTGCATCCCATCCCCTCTCTCCCTCAAGGACTTCATTATGATCCGCTTCTCTTTCCTGATCATCAACCTCTCCCACTGAATTCAATCATTTAAATTAATATTCAAACGTGTTCTAATATTGCTCCTTTAAAAACAAAATACACACTTCCTTCATCCTACTTCTCAATTCTGAGTTACTGAAATTAGTTGCTCAATCCTTATTGAAAAACATTAGAAAATGAAAATTTGCAAAACTAGATACTCAACATTTATCCTTAGATCAGGCTGCAGCTCAGACCACAATGATTTGAACTCAGGCAGATTTATATTTCATAAATGGAGTTTTATCATTACTTTCTAAAGTTCTGTGAAATTTGTTTCTCATAATTACACAAGCATAATCTTTATAATTACATAAACTATAGAGATATTATTGAAGGAATTGTCTTTTTGAATATTCATAAGGGGAATTTCATCTCTGACTCAGCATCAGTAAAGGGTGTGCATCTCCTCAACAAAAGATTTAACATTTTGAACACTCTGAAAATGGAAACTAAATGATTACTTATTATTTTAGGTGACTAGCACCTTTTTGATCATACAGTATGCATTTCTGAGTATTAATCTTATTTCTACCTTTATTAGTGCCCTGATTTTCTCTTTCTGTTTTCTTGAAATACTTATTTTCTCTTTTCATATGTTGGATACTTTTAAACTCTCCTAAATTCTTTAAGAAGCAAGTAGAACAAGGCAATGTACAAATAGAGACTAAAGATAAAAACAGAACTAGAGAGAGGCAAGACTAAGAAAAGTATAGAAGTAGAAAGGGGCAGAAGAGACTAGGGAGAGAGAGGTAGTAGTGTTTGTTGTTATGGTAATAAGTCACTATGTGGGTCTGGATCTTAGGAAAGCAGGATAAGAATATATACATATTTAGACAATAGCACATTTTTCTGAAATCTCATTATACTGAATCACTCAAAATTATAGACATCCATGCAGAAATATCTTTATATATATATATTTATTATACTTTAAGTTCTAGGGTAGATGTGCATAACGTGCAGGTTTGTTACATATGCATACTTGTGCCATGTTGGTGTGCTGCACCCATCAACTCGTCAGCATCCATCAATTCGTCATTTATATCAGGTATAACTCCCAATGCAATCCCTCCCCCCTCCCCCCTCCCCATGATAGGCCCCGATGTGTGATGTTNAGTGACTGGTACCAATGAAGTAAAGGTGAGATCTTAAGTATTAGATGTATCAGCTACCTATGTTCCATCATTTAAACACATTTTTAATCATCCTATTGTATAAGTGACTGTGCATATGCATTTTATGCTTCTGAATTTCAATGTATATTTATCCTTATCTATATGTATTTTAAAAAATACATCCTCCTAGACAAAAGAAATATAAAACTGAGGCGAACAAGAAGTAACAAAGTGACAACAAAGCAATAATTGGATGTAACAGACTTCTAGGAGCCATGTCAATAGTTTCTCTTTATTTTTTAAAAAAAATTGTCTTCTTTTTTTTTTGTTTTCCCACTTGCTGAGAACTTATCTTGACAGTACACCAAGGCAGAATAATCTGTGGCAAAAATAATAACATTTTTGAAAATAATAAAATTAAATGTTTGAAAGTCATTAGGTTATATATTCTAATCCAATAATTATTTTACAATAAAAAAGTTCTGTACATTAGTAAGTATTTTCAGGAAAAATAGTGAGTTCTGGCTTAATGCAAGAACTATTGCCATACAAAGCTTAAATTTTACATATAATAATAATACTTTTTAAAAAAACAATATTGAATAATAAAAACATTTGGCTACACTTGGAATTGTTTTTAACAATACTGGATGCTGACTCTTTTGGTTGTCTTTGTAAGGGGGTATTTCTTGTCATAATGTCTTATTATTTGATTAGCTATGGTTCTGGCCAGGTTGGAGGAAAGCAATAGAGAGTCCAACAGAGACTGTGGCTCCATAGATTCCAACGATTCTGGTAAAATGCTGAATGATCAGATCTTGAAGATGAGCTGCCCTGGAAAGTGCTGGTATTTGATAGTTGTACCTGAAGAGTCTGGCATAACAATGAATGCAATTTATAGATTTTCTTTCTTTCTTTCTTTATTAATTGTTATTTATTTATTATTATTATTATTATTTTTTGAGATGGAGTCTCGCTCTGTCACCCAGGCTGGAGTGCAGTGGCGCGATCTCGGTTCACTGCAAGCTCCATCATTCTCCTGCCTCAGCCGCCAGAGTAGCTGTGACTACAGGCGCCCGCCACCACACCCAGGTAATTTTTTGTATTTTTAGTAGAAACGGGGTTCTTGTTATAAAATCAGCTTTTGCCAAATATAAGCCCATACAAGTTAAGAACAGAAAAAAAAATAGCAAATGTAACGGACACTGTGTAAGGTATTCTTGCTGATGAAGACAATCATATTCAAATTAAACAATTATACCTCTCAAATACCGTGTTTCAGTTAGTATCAGAGAGCAGTCCCACAAGGTACTATTGATTTACTATACATTGAGAGATTATAATATTTTTCTCATTAAATGCTTCTTTTATAATCTATGATGCCCAGGATCTAAGTACAAATTTTCTTAACTCATTTTAGGTCATCCTTTTTCTTAGTTTCCTCTGCTACTGTCCCAGGCAAAGCCCTTCTTTTCCTCATTTCTCAGTTCTTTCCTCAGAAGAAATATTCCACAGAAAAAAACAGCTGTCTCTATATACAAAGAAAACACTCATTTAAAAGATCTGACTTTGTTTTATTTACACATATGATACAAAACATGGCTTTGTCATTAGAATTTTAAATTAGCATTTAAAATATCTTATTTCTTATGCTATTTCCTTAAATAATAGTTATCTAATAAGAAAATGTACCATACAGCTTCTCTGTTCAATAGCCTATCTAGCCATGTTTGGCTCTGAGTACTTCAGATGTGGCTAGTGTAAACTGAAATCTCTGTAAATAAAAATTACAAATCTCTTTTAAAGAAGACAACATAAGTCATGAGTAATTCTTATGTTGGTTACATGATGAAAAGTTAACATTTATATTTGGTTAGATTATTTTATTAAAATTAATTATACTTGTTTTATATTAAAGATATTAAATATGTTAATATTAAACTTTGATATCATATTACAACTATTTTCCTGTTTCATTTTTTCAGTGTTGCCACTAGACTATTTAAATGTCTTGTTCACATTTGTGGTTCACAGTATATTCCAGTTGGATGGTGATGCTTTAGAGAAAATGCAGCTAAGATAATTAAAGACTATGGCTAGACCTTGTAAGGAAGTTGCATTTGAAAGGATTTCATTTCATTGAGGGATAAAATGAAATGCCTTCAAATGAGGCTCCCTTACAAAGTTATTAAAACATTTTCCATATGTGTAAATGAATCTGAGCAAAACCTCAAAACACTGAGAAACTCATGAGGACATGGACAAATTTATAGTTTTATTTCATCCTTAACTCACAAAATCTGAACTGACACTATTGGATATGATTTTTTTTCTCTTTGTCATCAATTCAACTGTATTTAAAGGATTAAAAACATATTTTAATAATGTAAATTATAAATATAAAATGTGATTATTTGATGGAATATATCAAGTTATTCTTTTCTTTGCAAGGACAGAATGAAAGTCATGGGCAAACAAAATCTATGCGTAGAACTTTCATCATTTGCAATTTCAGCCTTCCAATAATCTTTGCTTATCTTGAGTAAATAATTTTGCCTTTTGCTTAGCCAACGAATGATGCATGTTCTTGTCACAAAGAGATATGTTACTGGCATAGCCACACAGACTTCTTACCTAAACTGTCAAGGTAAGAAAAAGCCCAAATAGAAATAACTTCTCAAACTTCCCAGGTTGAAACAAATAGCCAATACTAAAAATGTATTCTTGGAGAGAAAAAAAACTAATTTAAACTCCAGAGTTCTATGTTGCCTTTGCTATAAATATCGGTATAACAATTTATGACATTAGGAAGTTTCCATTGTGCCTCTCACAGTGAATGATCCTTGGGAGGATTGATTTCACTTCACAGTAACAGAACTCATTAAACAGCTTTGCATCAACAATTTTCTTTCTCGAATCCATTTGAGTTTGTTAAAGAATCTCCCACAGTGGCTTGCCGCAGAGCAGTCACTTGTCATCTTCTACAGGAATAAAACCGAGTGAGTTGTAGGCCCTATTTATATTACATTGTCTATTAAGGGCATTTGAGAGGTGGAGGTGCAGCTTTTAAACTTGTTTAGAGACAGAAGGAAAGTTTCAAATAGAAAATAGTCCCTAAATTTTGCCTCCTTGCATTTTTTTTTTTTTTTTTTTTTTTGAGACAGGGTCTCACTCTGTTGCACAGGTTGGAGTGCAGTAGTGCGATCTCAGCTCACTGCAGCCTCAACCTCCTGTGCTTAAGTGTTCCTCTCACCTCAGCTTCCAGAGTGGCTGGGACTACATTCATGTGCCACCACACCCAGCTAATTTTTCTTTTTCTTTCTTTTTTTTTTTTTTTATTATACTTTAAGTTCTAGGGTACATGTGCACAATGTGCAGGTTTGTTACATATGTATACACGTGCCGTGTTGGTGTGCTGCACCCATTAACTCATCATTTACATTGGGTATATCTCCTAATGCTATCCTTTCCCCCTCCCCTCCCCACAATAGGACCCAGTGTGTGATGATCCCTTTCCTGTGTCCATGTGATCTCATTGTTCAATTCCCACCTATGAGTGAGAACATGCGGTGTTTGGTTTTCTGTTCTTGTGATAGTTTGCTGAGAATGATGGTTTCCTGCTGCATCCATGTCCCTACAAAGGACATGAACTCATCCTTTTTTACAGCTGTATAGTAAAGTAGTGACTAGGTCTCACTATGTTGCCCAGGCTGGTCTCAAACTGCTATGTCATCCTCCCACCTTGGCTTCCCAAAGTGTTGGGATTACAGGGATGAGCCGCTACACCCAGCTACTATTCTGCTTTGTAAAAATACAAGCCTACTCAGTTCCCCAGCAATCTGGTTTGGTGTCTGAAACAATGAGCTACACCTTACTTTTCTCTTGTTTGCTTTGACTGGTCTATACTGAATCAGAAAAATGAATGAAAATTGCCATACAGCATACACGAAGCCTTGGCTGCTTACCAAGCAAGTTCTAAAAAGAGATGAATATGCAGAACCCACAGAAAATACTATCCAAGAGCCAAGGACAATTCTATGTGACTTACGAATCATTTGACTGGTTACTATGGAAGAAATACTAGGTTCTTTCCATTTGTAGGATTTTTCTGTAAAACAGATTGCTGGACTATAATTAATACTAGGTACCTTTCAAAAAATGAAAAATGTCAAACACAGATTGGGTACAAATTACTTCATTCCTTTCTTAGGAATGAACACTCTGATAAAGCAGTAGGAGCGCTAACATCTGCCTCAACTCCAGAAAAGTACACTCTCCTTATACCTATCTTTCTCCATCACCACAGGCATCTCCTAGGTAGGATTCTGTGTGTTACTGCAGCCAAAAACCATCACAGAATTGTAATGACTATTATTCAGGTTTCAATTTACACCGTTCATTTGGCTCCTTGTTTAAAAGGTCCTGCCCTATTCCACTATTTGATTTTGTCTACCTACACTATGGCTAAGTCAGGGAATTGCCATACATTCAGATAAAGAGAATAAATCAGCTATATACTTGATTTTTGGTAAAATTTAGATAGCAGTAAGGTAATCACGGGCAACATCAGTATTCTACTTGTTACTTTATATCGAAAGTTATAAATAAAACACATTAGGATATAAATATCTTCATTTGCACAAATTTTTGCCTTTTTTAATGGTCTCAGTTGCAGATTCATTATACAGCACCATCAACTGCAGCCAAAAAAATATGTAAAATTTCACAAAGAAATGTTGGCATAATTTTTTTAGTTTAAGGAGAATTGTTAAACTAAGAGAAATGCACCAAAATGGTTCTACCATCTAACTGGAGATTAAAGCTAATCAAAGAAAAACAGTGCTATGTACTTACAGTTAGCAATATTGAACTACACATTTGAAATTTTACTAGGTGGATAGATCTCATGTTAAGTCTTCTTATCAAAATAAAATGATTTGTTTTTTAAAAAATGATGTCAATGTCAAGAATACTGCAATCATGACCAATCAGGAAAATCACGAAAATAAAGAATCTTCTCTTTCTCCTCAGAGTTGTTTTTTATTTCTGTGACCTACTCTAGAGTCTTCAATAGTATCTGAGTCTATTTTACCAGTCACCAATTGACATATTCCAGAAACTATTGTGATTTTAGCCATAAAAAACATAGTTATAGTTCCTAAATGGGATGTCTGTTCCTCCTGCTAATACTTTTCTTTTTCAAAACAGATGGCTTTATTGTACTCTTACTATTAGAAAAGTAATAACCAACTACAACTGCAAGTGCATGGGTAGTAAGTGAAAGCTCACCAGAAAAACTAGAGATTTTTTTTTTTTTAATGGGAATGTCCTGAGCCAGACTATTTCAAGGGGGTATGGGTGTGTGTGTGTGTGTGTGTGTGTGTGTGTGTTTGTACTTTTTTCCCTCAGTACAAATTTGTTAAATACTTCCCTTCTTAATATCTTACTTTATTTCCATAAAGGTGTGTATAACTCAGTAAGTTCAGTAGCTTCAATATACTACATATGTCAAGAGCTAGTTTTACATTGACTAGTTTCAACTATTATTCTCACATACATAAAGTAACCAAATCAATAGGGCATATTTAAATTCAAACTTGACTATATACCTTTCTGCCTGTTGAAATTACACTCAGCAAAAGTTATCCACTTTCACTGTCATCTTTGCCAATGTCCAAAAGGAATAAACAAGAATATATGCAAACAAAAAAATTCCAAGTTCTAGGAGTTCCCAAACCTAGTTCACCATATACCTATCTTAAAGATATTTTTCATTTCTTTAAATTCCTCAGTTAGACTCTCCTTAGCTCCAAGATAAAAATTATATACACTCAGACAAAGTGAATATATCAGTTAGATATCTGATTTTTGGTGAAATTTAGATCATGGTAAGGTAATCTTGGGCAACATCAGTGTTCTCTAATAAAACACAATGCTAACTTCATAACTTTCACATCCTATCTACTTAATATCATGGCTTTTAGTTACTGAAATCTAAATGAACATCACCCTTTGCAGGAATCATTGATGTGAGTATGCTCTGTGATGTGGTATCCTTAGAAAAAAATTTAAAAAGCAATAATAACCTGGTTTTACTTACGAGAAGTTTTAGAAGCAAGAAGAGTAACTCGGGCACCTCCTAAGAAGTGAAAACCCATTACATTCACCTGATCATCATCTGATTGACTGGCAAAACCTACAAAGAAAAGAGAGAAATCACTTTATGTAACCAGAAGGCAAAATTAACACATTTGAAATAGGAACCTTAGTTGAATGATGTGTGTTTTTGATGTCACTGGTCATGTATAAACTCCACGTATGAACTATAATATATTAACCTTGATTTCCATAGTAGCTTCCAAACAATGAAGTTTCTGCCTTACACAAAGTCTGGAATCATTTAATTTCATTTATTCTAATGGTTGATTCCAGATATGAGACAGAACACACGCAAGATGAACCTAGAATATCTTTTCACACCAGATAGCAAGGAAGCTATTACTGAACCGGTAGGGTTTTATGAAAAGGACTTGAAAGTCAGCTTAAAGAGATTACTACTGGCCAGAGATAAAAATATTAGGGTATCAAAGAAAATAATAATTGCACTGGAGTAAAACACATCAAATATGTTTAAAGGCATGAGTTCATACAGAGACTTAAAAACAAAATAAAAACAATGGTCACTATTGGATGATCCTACATAATCAATGCTATTTATTTTAAGCTCTGCTTATTTAAAATATTTTAAAAATTAGTAATAAAGGGAAAGAACCAAGCATTTACCCTGAAAACCCTACTCAAACTGCACCATATAACAGCTACAAAAGGAAAGGTTCTCTCTGTAGAAATATTCCAGCTAAAAAAATGAAGAAAGTGTGAAAGAAATAGAGTATCTATTTTTCAGCCTGTAGGGAAGTAATGGATCTCAGCATTGAGTATCAATGGCTGTTACCATCACATACAAAAAAAGACAAACAAATATTATGTGCCCTCTGTCTGCTGAAAGTCTATACTACCATCCATGAAGAACTCTGGCCAAAATAATCAATCTTGACTCTGCTAGCTGTAGATCCAACTTATCAATTTACAGACAATGTGACAGACAAAAGAAATATTAGGACAGGAGTGGTGGCTCACGTTTGTAATCCCAGCACTTTGAGAGGCTGAGGTGGGCAGATCACGAGGTAAGGAGATCGAGACCATCCTGGCTAACACAGTGAAACCCCGTCTCTACTAAAAATACAAAACATTACTTGGGTGCAGTGGCACGTGCCTATAGTCCCAGCTACCCAGGAGGCTGAGGCAGGAGAATTGCTTGAACCCGGAAGGCAGAGGTTGCAGGGAGCCGAGATCGCGCCACTGCACTCCAGCCTGGGCCACAGAGTGAGACTCCATCTCAAAAAAAAAGAAAAAAAAAAAGAGGAAAAAAATATTAAACATCATCACAGGGGTAAAGGATGTCACCAAGATGGTAAAGTAGGGATACCAGTCTTCATCCCCAGCAATAAAAATATATATAGAGAAAGATAGCTATTCAATAACCAAAATAGCCCTGTGAGAGCTCAAGGGCCCATTTAAGAAGCTGAAGCAAAACAGAACAAATGACTGGTTATATTGTCATACCTAAAATGCCTGCAGATGGCTAGTGACAAAGAATAAAGGCAACAGGCTATTGGTGACCGCCGTGGAGTGGGAACTTCCATGGTTCCCAGCAGCCTGCTCCACAGAAGACACCAGCATCTTTTGCCACTGAGGTAACCAACAGCCATTTCCACCAGGGTACCCCAGAGAGGAAGGCATGGCTCTATATTCTCTTGCTCAAGAAGTAGTTACTGTTGTACCACCCTAGGACCAAAATCACCACCTCTCCAAACCTTGCACATTCCCCTAATCCCCAGGCCACAGTCACTTCATGAATGTGCATACTTCAGAGACTGGCTCTGTGGCTGCACTATGCCCATCCATGTCTCAGATACCAGAGCTACCACCATAGTGAGCCAGCTCACACCCAAGGTACTACAGCTAAGGTCTCTCTGCATATTCCTGTGGTTCAGTCATTACATCACCTGCCATAGAGGACAAGACCCCATCCTATACCTCAGAGCCAAAGTAACTCTGCACACATCCATGCTCCCATCTCGGGCTCCCCAGCTGTTTCATAAACACTAATGCCTCACGTATCATCACCAACACAGCAATGGGGGTTCCTGTGCCCCAGGTACTGGTGCCATTATCACCCAAATCCCAGAACCGAAGTCCCTTTACACATACCCATGCTTCAGGACTTAGCTCCATGGCATCTCCATAGGTGCCACTCATCAGGCACTGGAAACTGGCCCACAAGCCAGACAGAGTGCCAAGAGAGATCCCCTTGGCTATGATTTCCCTGCTGGGAGAAAAAGAGATTGGGAGTACCCTAGCATACACTGCCATTAAAAATCCCAACAGCCCTCACTATTGCTGAGAACACTCACAGAGTTGGCAACTAAGGATACCTGCAATCCTTATCAACACCAACCACAGCTAAGAGAGCTGCACACAGTTTATGTTGTTATGCCCTTACCAGGGCCAGAACCTCTACATCTCATACTGCCAGCACCCTTGACCCTCCCATAGAAGGTCTTTCCACACCAAAATCGGCACACAAAGTTGGAAAGAGGAGACTGATCCACCAAATGTGCAGGCATCAAAGTATGGCGACCAGAAACATGAAAAACAAAGGGGACATATCCCTACCAAAAGAACACAATGATTTCCCAGTAGCTGACCCCAAAGAAATGGACATCTACAGGTTAACAAAGAATTCAAAATAACTGTTTTCAGGAAGCTCAACAAACCAGAAAACAAAATAAAACAAAAAACAGAAACAAAACTCAGAAAAATAACAAGTTTTGGAGCTGAAAAAATACAATGAATGAAATGAAAACAGCTGGGCACAGTGGCTCACACCAATAATCCTAGCACTTTGGGAGGCCTAGGCAGGCACATCACTTGAGCTCAGGAGTTCCAGATCAGCCTGTGTAACAAAGTGAAACCTTGTCCCTACAAAAAATAAAAAAATTAGCCAGATGTGATGGCATGCACCTATAGTCCCAGTCTTGGGAGGCTGAGATCAGAGGATTGCTTGAGCCCAGGATGTCAAGGCCATGATCATGATCATGCCACTGAACTCCAGCCTGGATGGCACAGCAAGACCCTGAGAGGGGACGGGAGGGGAGAGGAGGGGGAGGAAAATGGGAGGGGAGAAAAGGGG
>NW_016809622.1:1328419-1348615 GCF_001698545.2 Rhinopithecus bieti
AGGGGAGGAAGACGGGGGGGGGGGGAATACCACAAAGAACATCAAAAATAGAACTGATTAAGCAGAAGAAAAAATCTGTGAACTCAAAGTCAGATTATTAGAAAATATAGTGAGATGAGGAAAAAAATGAAAGAAAAGACGAAAGGCTGCAAGATTTAAGGAACAGTATCAAGCGAAACGATAAGAGAAAACCTTCCAAATCTGGAGAGAAGTATAAATATCCAGATATAAGAAACTCATGACATCAAAACATAAAGTGTGGTGTGATGGAGTAAAAATTATTCACATAACTGTAGAAAAAAACTAAATTACAGACCAATTTCCCTCATGAACATAGATACAAAAATACTAAAATACAGTTTGGCAAATTAAACCTAAAAATATAGTGAAAAGATAATATATCATGACCATCTATAATTTATGTCAAGAATGCAGGTTGGGCTAACATCAAAAATTAATCAATGTAATCCACCATATTTAACCAAATAAAGAAGAAAATGATAAGAATGTCTCAGCTGATGTAGAAGTAATCTTGAAAAAAATCCAATATCCATTCCTGATTACAGTCTCAGCAACCTAGGAATAGAAGGCAACTTCCTCAACCTGGCAAAAAAAAAAAAAAAATCTAAAAAATACTTATAGCTAAAATATACTTAATGGTGAAAGACAATGTCTGTTCTCAACATTTCTATTCAACATTATGCTAGAAGTTCTAGCCAAGGCAAAAATCAAGCAAAAACAAATAATCCAGATTGGAAAGGAAGAAATAAAACTGTTTTCATTTGCACATAACATGATCATCAATGTAGAAAATCTGACTGATTAAATCTACAAAAATGCTAATAGATCCCGCAAGTGGTTTAACAATGTTGCACGATACAAGATTGATACAAGAAAATCAATTGTAGGCCAAGCGCGGTAGCTCACGCCTGTAATCCCAACACTCTGGGAGGCAAAGGCGGGTGGATCACCTGAGGTCAGGAGTTTGAGACCACCCTGACCAATGTGGTGAAACCCCATCTCTACTAAAAATACAAAAATTAGCCAGGCATGGTGGCGTGTGCCTGTAGTCCCAACCACTTGGGAGGCTGAGACAGGAGAATTGCTTGAACCCGGGAAGCGAAGATTGCAGTAAGATGAGATCATACCACTGCACTCCAGTCTGGACAACAGAGTGAGACTCCATCTCAAAAGAAAAGAAAATAAATTGTATTTCTCTGTATTAGCAAAGAACAATATGAAATCAAAATAAAATACAATAGCATAAAAATACATGAAATAGGGATATATCTCACAAAAGATGTATAAAACCTGTACATGAAAAATTACCAACCCTCACAGAGAGAAACAAAATAGGCCCTAAATAAATGAATGATGGTCTGCACTTTCATCTTAAGAAACTAGAATACAGAGAGAATATTATACCATGTTCAATATTGTTAAGATATCAGTTCTCTCCAAATTGATCTACGGAATCAATATAATCCCAATCCCAGTCAAAATCTCAACAGCCAGTTTTGTTCAATTTACAAGGTGATTCTAAGATTCATATGAAAATGAAAAGGACCTAAAATATCCAAAACAACATTGAGAAGAATAAAGTTGGAGAAATTGCACTACCTGACTTTAATACTTATTATAAATTTACAGTCATCAAAACACAATGTTATTGGTGTATAGCAACAGACAAAGATATCAATGGAACAAAATTAAGAAAACAGAAATACACCCACATAAATGTGGTCAGATGATTTTCAACCAAGTTGAAAAGGCAATTCAGTGGAAAAGGATAGTCTTTGAAAAATAGTGCTGTAACAATTAGACACCCAGATGCAAAAACATTAATTTCATCCATCCCTCACATCACACACAAATATCAGCACAAAATGGGGAAGGGACTTAAATGTAAGGTTTAAAACCAGAAAACTTCTACCAAAAAAAAAAAAAAAAAAAAAAAAAAAAAAAAAAAAAAAAAAAAAAAAAAAAAAAAAGAGAGAGAGAGAGAGAGAAAGAGAGAGGAACTTTGTAACCTTGGATTAGGAAAGATTTCTTAGATGTAACAGTAAATTTATGATCCATTAAGAAATTGATAAACGGGGGTTTATCAAGATTAAGAACTGCTTTTCCAAAGATTCTGTTAAGAAAATGAAAATACATGACACAGACTGGGAGAAATTATTTGCAAATCACATATCAAATAAAGGAGTGAAAGAAGACAGATGAAAAAGAACACAGACTATATAGCTCCATTTTATAAAATTCTAGAAAATGCAAATTAATCTCTAGTAACAGAAAGCAGATCAGTGGTTGCTTGGGATGCAGGATAAGGAATTACTAATAGGCAAAAGGAAACTTTTGGCAGTGATGGATATGTGCAGCATCTTAACCATTGAGATGGTTGCACAGATAAATACAGAAATCAACACTTTTCAAAATTATACACTTCAAATGTGTAATTTATGGTACAAAATTTATACTTCAATTTACGCTTTTTTAAAAGCACAAAAATACGCACTGAAGCTGTGTTTGAGAATAAAAGAACATATAAAAATGTACCAGAAAAAATAGGTAAATATTTTATAATCTTAGAATAGAGATCATTCTAGGCATAACATGAAAACCTGAAACCATGAAGAAAACAATTAAGAAATTTTACTACCTAAAAAATATAAACCTTAAAAGAAGGAATTAAAAGAAGAAATGGAAGTGGTTAAGAAAAATTAAACATACACTAACAAGTAATTTAGAAATGCAAGTTAAAATGAAATGTCATTTTTTACCTAATAATGTCAAAATTTAAAACATTTAATGAATCCAGCTACTATCATGGGCATGAACCTTGATGCTGGGAGTATAACATGATACAATTTTTCTAAAAGGCAGCTGGTATTTGAATAAAGTTTTCAAATATGCATACCCATTAACTCAAGCATTTGTCTCCAAAGAATTTCTCCTAAGAGAAATAGAGAAGTACAGAAAACCTGTATGTACATGACACCTCCAAACAATGGAGTATTACATAACCATTAAAATATAAATGTATTGACAAGCAAATGTAGAAACATACTTGAGCAACAAAAAAGACTATTATCAAATGACATTTTATCTGTTATTACATTTAAGTAAAATTTTTGTGTAAAACTACTGGTATTGTGACACACGCTGATGGTCAGGTCATTTAACATGTGTTCCCAACCCCCTTTTCTCTAGCCCATTTAGTTCTCGGTCTCTTGTACTGCTAGAGGAAGCCATGTGACAAAATTATGGCTATTGAGACCTAAGTATAAATTTCCCAGGGAATCTTTTGAAAACATCCTTTTCTGATAAAAGTTATCATCATTACTATCTAGCTATTTCTTCCCTACCTCCTACCTTGTAGTAAGATATGGTGCCTGAAGCTGAAGCAAATATCTTACTGCCGTGGAACAAGTCAACACACCAAAGATGGCAGATGACAAAGAAAGAAAAAATGCTAGGTATTTGAAAACAGCCACAGACTACTGCCACAGCTTCCACTGCCCACATCTGGATTTCTCTTTATATGAGATGAAGACATGTCTCGGCCAGGCACGGTAGCTCACACCTCTAATCCCAACATTTTAGGAGCCCAAGATGAGAAGACCGCTTGAGCCTAGGAGTTCAAAACTAGCCTGGGCAACATAGTGGGACCCTATCTCTACAAAATAATATTTTTTAATTAGCTAGGCATGGTGGTACATG
Source organism: Rhinopithecus bieti (assembly GCF_001698545.2). Classification (NCBI taxonomy): domain Eukaryota; kingdom Metazoa; phylum Chordata; class Mammalia; order Primates; family Cercopithecidae; genus Rhinopithecus; species Rhinopithecus bieti. The sequence continues at coordinate 1,332,140 of NW_016809622.1, forward strand.
CCTGCAGTCTCAGCTACTCTGGAGGCTAAGGTGGGAGGATCGCTTGAGCCCTTGAGCCCAGGAAGTAAAGGCTGCAGTAGGCCATGATTGTGCCACCGCACTCCAACCTGAGTGACAGAATAAGACCCTGTCTCAAAGACCTGCTCAAAAAAAAAAAAAAAAAAAAAAAATCTTTTATTGCTTAATTCACTTTCTGGACTGCAGAGCCCCACATAGCTTGTTTACATATGTAAATAAATGTTTTTATATAGGACTATTAGTACGCCACTCTTAATAAGGTTTTTACTTACTCAGGAGCTCTCTCTATTGACCTACACGGTTTGGCGAGCACTAACTGTTGTTAGCATTAAGCGGTAGCGCGAGAAGTCAATTCTCCACCGTATCTATATTATTCAGCCAGCTGCTAAAAAAGCATCTCTGTATTCTCTCTGACTGACCCAGCAATTTCCACGTTGTTAATATTCATCAAATAAGACTACAATAAATTTGTAAAGGAATGTATTGTTAGCGAGGCAACTCGTTCATCACAGGATTTACAATATAATAACTATAAATCTATACATAAATATCTAAAAGAATAATGCTGTGTCAACATGATTTTTAGTTATGTCATTTTGGATTTATGATCGAATATACTATCAATCAGTTAAAATCATATAACCAAACAATAGTCTAAATGGTGTAAAAACATGTCGCAAATACACGTATGAACAGAGTGAAATTCTTTTTGGGAGCTAAGTGCTTAGAAAAAAATATGTAGTTTAAAGATAGAAAAACGTAATGAAACAGAAAAAGGTATTGCTGGATAGTAGAATTAATAGTAACATTCACTTTTCCTTTTGGTTATCCACATTTTCTAAATTTCACATTTCTTTTGTAATAAAAAAATTAAAGCTATTTTAAATATACTATACTTGTTTACAGAAAGAGAACTGGAATAATCAAATGGGAAGACATGTAGAGTAAAAGTTGTTTTATCTCTTCTCTATAAAGCTCATTAATTTTGCTTCTTTCAGTTAAAAAAAAATAGACACAGAAGATTTGCAATGGCAACTTTAAGTCTTATTTTAAACAAGCACATGATTCCATCTAGCATGTTTAACATGAATATAAATCCGGGAATTTTTTAAAAACCACTCTAATATCATATATATTGAATCCCAGAAGAAATGTTTAAAAATTTGTCATGGTGTCCCATTCCTGAAGTAAGAAGCAAATACATGCTGATGAGCATAATGACATCAAAACAATTGAGCCCAAAATCAGGAGGAAAATGGATAAGTCATCTTAGCTTTCTTTAGTACACACTATCCAATTCGTATCTTATGGATATTATCTTTCTGCTCAAAGGCATGTGTTTTTATTCAATTCTAATTGGGTTCCATTTATCTATAGTAAAGATCAACCCTTCCTCAGAAGTCAGGTGCTTAAACGTTTTTCAAAGCCACCAATAAATTTGGTGTTCAACATATAATTTCCAACTATGTTCCTAAGGTAGTATAGGAGACCCAAGAAACTAATAAGTTTATGCAAGATGTTACAAAAGGTAGTGAGTCTGCCTTTTTCATAATCCAAGTTTGTTATAAGAAAATTGACTAAAAAACAAGGAGGTAAAAGAAGAGAAGAGATGGGAGAAAGAACCCAAAAAGTAAAAAATATTTTGCTAACAATATACACATATATATCTCCAAACTCAATTCACACTTAAGAATAGAATAATTGTAATAGAACATTTAATTTTGGAGATTTTTCAGAGTTTCATATAAATAAAATTTTTGAAATATTGCAAATTAATAAAAAATAAATTTTAAGCACTTAAGTAGTTAATAACACAGAAGTTGACTTACCATAAATTTCTAAACCTTGTGAAAAGTATTGTTTGTATCCTAAATCTTATCCACTAATGCAAAGGTAAAGATGCATCTCATAGCCAACAGTGCTGATTTTTAATGAAGGATTTAAAAGGGCTGATTTAATTTCAAGATTTTATTCTTCAATTCTACCCCACCACCAAGAAAGTTAATGACATGACACACTAAAAACCTTGGTTACTAAGGATGTTTTATCCAATAAAAGCTTCTTTCATTTCTAAGCCACTCAGAAAGAAAAACTGACACTTGGAGAAAGTCATACCATCACAGATTACCCCAAAAGTTCACTGAGATATTGAAGCATTAAATATGAAACCCTTCTAAACAACCATAGGCACAGGATGAACACCCTCTAGCTTCTGTAGACAGCAGAATAAAAGAGTACAAAAAGCATCTACTTACGAGATTACTTTTCAGAGACATAAGAATATACTTTCAAAGGTATGTATACAAAAGCCCACAATGAAGATAAATAATAAATATTTATACACTTAGAAGACAGATATACCCAAAAACCTACCACAAAGATGAATAGTAAATATTTACATTCCAAGCCAAAAAAAAAAAAATCACAGTCTAAAGAGAAACACTTGATGTTTTATTTCTGAATACTGTAGCAAAATAATTATTACGATAATTTTAATCAAACTTAAAAGGAACACCTTATTACCTTGTTGATATAAGCTATTCACCTTTGAACAGGCAAAGGAGGGAAAAATCCTTGAGGCATTTTTATACTCTTACTTAACAATTATCTGATAATTACCCCCTCATTATCTGCTGATGAAGGATTCCATTCTAAATTCTTAGCATTTTTGATGCTGCAGGCATGTTATTTCAAAAGTCTTACCTGGGAAGAGACTAAGAAGACTGACTGGAGATTTGTTGGTATCAATAGTAATTTTGTGGCTTGCAGTTTTTGAAGGCTGACCTGGTAAGCAAATTAACTTTAGGGGAAGTCTAAATTTACATTGGATAACTCGAGGGATGCCTGAAATAAAAGAGAGATATGTAGATTCATAGACTTGACAAACAATTTGGCAAAAAAAAAAAATTGTACTACTAATAGGTTGAGCAGCAACATATCTTGGTTTGTTTGCTGCCTGCTTATTTTGTTTAACAAAGCTGAAATAACTGTAAATCATTATCATGATTCATATTTCATTAGTATTTTCAAAAGGTACAAGTCAAAAATAAAATTTTAAAAGAACCATAGACATGAGATCTGTCTTTAATAGCAGTATCGTATTTTTTAAATCATTACATTTGGATATTATATATAACATTATAGTGACTTACATTCAATTACCAAACTAAGTCTTTAAGACCTTCAGAGCTCTAGCCCTAATCCAAGGCTATCAGCAAACATGAGCAAAGAATATGAAGTTTCCATCATATCTTTAAGACTCTATATTACCATATCTAAAATTTCTCTATCAAAACATTTTAATATCTTTAGCTTTTTTTACTTGATGAAGATTGAAATTATGAACAGGAAAGCAGGATTTGCTCTTCTGAAGTTCCATTGAAGTCCATGTCCATTTTACACATTAGTATGTAGAATATTACCTTTATATGAATTATACTTTTCTCAAGCCTTTTAACTTTACATATCACTTTAAGTGACACTTTGGAAGGCTTACATAGCCATTCAGTTTTCAAGTGATTTTAATACTCATACATGCATACTGAAATAGGTAACTGAATATATTGCAATGAAGAGTTTCATATTAAAATTTGTATAAAGCTTTACAAAATCATTTTCAGTATTTTTACAGAAAATGAAATTGAAACCAAAGCAAATTAGGCTCTCTACTTATAAATCTAGAAAAGCAATATTAAAATCCTAGTTTTCTCTCCTTTTTTTCTAGAACTTTGTTTTTGACTGGTTAAGATGAAAGATAATATATAGAAGCCTACGTCGTGCCATAGTACTGTAGAAAAACTGAACACTCAAAATGTTCTAACTCTGCTTGATGAATCCACACATTAATTCCTTTATTTCTTTATAGAGGAGTCAGGGAGCTGCTTAAAAATAGCAAAACCAGAAGCAGTTAGTTTGGAGACATGATCCCAAAGCAGGATCCCTGGAATTACCAATATATTTGGCTAAAGTCAATCAGAATTGTATGTCTTACTCCACATTCAAGCTGAGAGTATACTTTTCAGTACTACTTATTCACTAGGATAGTGAGAAATCACCAACAATGGCAAGCATATTGATATATGAGGTCAATTAAATACTTTTTCAGAGCATGTGGAGCATATTTGTCATTCTCTTCAATATAATCTATTATCCATCAAGTTTTTACGTAGCTCATTTTTTGCTCATAACCAACAGATGTTAAATTCACTTCTCCTGGAATCTTAGATGCAAACTATAACTAGTGTCTCTTAAGAAAAGTCCCAGGGTATTATTTCATGACATTCTGTGAGGTTTTTAGAGGCATGTGTATTTGTACTTTACAATGATGAGATGTGTTGACTCAAAATATTATGGTAACATGATCTAAGATACTGCACAGAGCACAACTATCAATATCACCACAAAAAAATTACAAAGAACTACTTTCTCCAACTTCAAGGAAATTTCCATATATTCTATATATCCTCAAATGATGGAAACACACCCACTGAGTATGTTTCCTCTACAATAAGTAAACTGTAGAGAAAATTTCAGATTGTATCAATTAATAGACACAGTCTGGAAAGAACAAGGAAACTTAAACTTGTTTCCATCTCCTTTATTTTAATGACTAGTAAAACAAAACAAATGCCTCCTTTTCTGACACTTCTGTATATGCACAAAAAGAAACTATCTTCCATATACTTTCAACCAAATTCTGAGCTAATTGTTCAAACCAGAATTTGGCTGTGAATGTTCCTCTAAAACTATACTGCTAAAACTGTAGCCACTACTTTACTTGGACCAGGTACTGACTGAATTCACGGTTTAAAAAAAAATTAAACATAATCAACAACACTGCCTGCAAGTGACTGAGCCTATATATTTGAAGATTATTACCCTAAATCTCCATGAACCCAGAGCTAAAGAAACTGGTAGTGTATATGTTTTCAGAAATCGAAACAAATGGATTGTAAGCACTAATAAACCCAAGAAGGAAAATACATTATAACTCAATTTACAGTTCAGTTAGGTCAGTTAATGACAATATCACACACTAGGGCAATGGTTTGCAGTTGCCAAGATTTGTAGAACCCCTCCAGAATATCTTTTCTCTGCAGGAATTATAAGCCTGTTTCATAGGACATTTGGAAAACATTACTTTGAAAAATGATGACACTCATACTTAATAAAATGATTATGGTTATTTTTTAAATGATGGCAGCTTGAAAAGTTTTACCATTAGGGAGAAAAAAAGAGTTATGAAACCCTTAAAAAAAAAGAAACTAGTCTATGGAAACCATCCCTTAGAAGAAAAATTAGAAAGTTACTATTTTATAACACTTACTATCAAATTAAAATCCAAGGATTTTACAATACAATTTCTAGTTTTTAGACATGGGGTTTATCAGAGGCACATTTCTACTGGGATTTACACCTTCTTAGGAAACCTGAAGTGTAAATTTGGCTACCAATTACTCTTCAGGCTGTAATTGTGTCTAAGAACCTGAAGCCAAAGACTAATAGAGGCATGTGTGGGTGTATGTGTTTGTAATAAAGAAGGAAAAGAACTACATGTATTTAGAGACTTTTCACAGTTGCTTTAGAACAGCTTTCAATTTAGTTGAAAGAGACTAATTGTTCCTAACTTTGCCTACCATCAGCAATATTTTCTCTCTATAGTTGGCAAAGTAGTCTCCATATCTGGCTTATTGAATTCTCTGAGTGTTACGTTGAGAGAAAAGAAACTTTTGTCATTTATTTTACTCCAATATTGGCCTAGTCATTTATCAGACTGACTGTTCTGCAGTTCTTTTTACCAGATATAATCACCTCTCCTTCAAACACTTCCCTTCCTAACCTACTAGAGGAAATGGATAATCGTAACTACTATGGTGCAATTAATCACAAAATTATTTAACACTCAGAGAGAATATTCTCATCAAAACCAGCTCTAACAGAACATTTTATTTCCAGGAAGAAACTTCTAATTACATCTGGCACACCCCAAAATCCCAGTATTACTGTCAAATTGGAAGCCAAAATGTGCTTTGAAGAAATAAAAGAAAAAAGAACACAGAAAAAATATGTATATATGAATAAAATAACTATACCTATATATTACACATCTATATAATGCCTTTAGAACTCTTTCCAGGGGCCTGCTAGAGTAATTTCATATCGAAAACAAGGAACCCCAAAGCAGTAGCAATGTCTGGTAGCCAGAACTTCCTTGATTCCTTCCTGTTATGTCTGGCTACGTACTGTGCTTCATCTGCAGTCATGTTTTACACTGCCCACATCATGTAACTTTAATGCAGAAATAATGGAGACTAACCCTTATGGGACGACATAAAACCTCGTTTGCCTCTCTTTTTCCACATATAAAAGCAGAACTGCTTATCTGCAATACAGCCCGACAGATCGAGACAATAAAATGGATCAGTCTTTGAAATATGAAGCCTTGTGTGTAAGTAAGATCTAAGTGGCAACATATTATTTTCTTGCCTACTAGGTGCCGTTGAATATTTCAACTCCACTCCCTAAAGCTTAATTATAATTTTAAAATATATCAAAGAGATTATTAAAACCAGCTTTCACTTTATATTGAAACACTGCAATTTCTATAAATTGTAGGGTTTTTTCCTCATAGTTTGGGCTGAATTTACAGTAAGAAGGAATAAATTTATTTGAACAATAACCTTAACTGATTTTTTAAACTTAAAACTAATCATTTAAATAATAATATGATATTTTACAAAATTCAGTCCAAAATCTTAAAAATTACATGCAATCTAGCTAATTAAAATGTAAATATTCATTATTATCAGGTTATTTGTTAGTGACACAAAGTCTAATTTGACAAGTATACTTTGTGTTATTAAGCTAATCATTTACTTCTATTAAAACATGTATCATATAAATATATATATATATATATCTTCCAGATATCAAGATGACATATGCTATGCAACTCAGGTTGTAAGCATCACCCAAACTGCATGAGTAAATATTGCCACTATCTTTAAGTCATTTCATTATATTTATTTAATTATTACTAATTAATATTGCTATCTAAAATGTATCTTAAAATAACTTGTAAAGATAAACTACCACATTAAGTCTATATCTAAGAGGAAAAATAATCAGAGATACTTGTAGTGCCTGCTATGTACACTGTTAGTATGCAATTCAAAGATGAGTGCTTGACCCCTGCCCTCAAAAAGCTCAAAACCTACAAGTAGAACCTAAGGAACAAACTTAATTAAGCTCATATTATGATCAGAATTATAGGAGAGTCAAGCAAAATATTTGGGGAAAACAAAGTAACAACACTGATCCAAGCAAGTTAGAAGGCATCAGACCTTTGATAACATTCCCCTACAAATTCTAAACAAGACAAGGAATAGGCCCACAGAGCAAACACACACACCATTCTTATCACAGAGAGGTGAATCTCTAGGGGCATGTAGAAAAACACAATTTAGAATTCAGTGACAAATACCCTTTTTTAAAACTCTTTCTTTTGAGTAAAATAACAGAGCAAGCAGCTAAATAACCAATGACTTGCAGAAATAAGCTGTCAATGACACCTTTAATATTTTTCAAAAAAGACATTCTATTCTTACTCCTAATTTCATTCTTTCTCATGACTCTGAAACAACTAATAATAAGTCTCTGTGGAAACATCTACTATGCTCTCCACAGCAGAATCAAGGCACTGTATCATACTAAAGAAGTTTTTCCAGTTAAAAGAGCAGTCCGTAAGAAGAGTTCATTCATGTTATAATACCAATTCAATTCATCAACCAAATTTCAGTTCTGAAATTCATTTTTCTCTAAGTTATCTTTACACTTACCATCAGGATTTCGATCTATCCATCACAGGCAAAGCAAAAGGGGTACGGGAAAAGAACGCAACAAATTATCTGTGGTAAAGTTACAACACAAATTTGACACATAACTGCTTAAAATACAAATTAAAATTTCAAGATTCTCGCCGATGACTTAAATGACTCTCCAGTCAAACACAAGTCAATTCACAATTGAAGAGTATAACATAAATAAATGAAATCCGACAATACATTTGTTTATATTTCCATTCTCAGAAGTCTATGAGAATGTTATTCCAGCGGAAATGTGGAAAAAAAAAAGAAGTAAAGATATATGATCTAGCCAAACAGCAAAAAAGACTCAATAAAGGGAAAAATACCTAATATTAATATTTCCAGTTAGTTTTGAATTTACTGTCTTTTAACTTTCCCCTTTAAAGTCAATCCAGTTCCTCCTTTTATAATAATTTAAGTAAATAATACTATTGATAATATTTCTTTTTGCTTCTCTTGGCATTCTGCAGACTTTCTCAATGTTAATTTCTAATTCACTTTCAATCAATACCAATGATTAGTAATTTTTCAAATTCTGTCTTTTAAATTACAGAAAAGCATAATAGCCAAAAATGGCTATGCAGGGGAGGAGCCTGGCCTCATCAGCTCCTGTGTGGGAGCCCCGATATTCAACTTGTGAGGTGGAAAGCTGCTTAAAAAATTCCACCCTCCTCACTCTTCACTGTGTCCACATGCCTAATTCTTCCTGGTCATGAAATAAGAATGCAGATTTGGCTGAACTAAGGAGCAAAAATCCTGCATCAATACTAGCCTTTAGTCCAAATAAATGAAGTCTGACTAGATAACATTCTTCTATTAAGAATAAAAATGTATCAGATTTGCTATTAACTGAAAAGAGGGAACCAAACATTACATACGGAAATCAGCTAAACAGACTTGTCATGAACTACTCATAACACATAAAAGTAATGAAAACATATGATTTTACTTAACAATAGAAAATAACATTTTCTCATTTAATTATATTTCACAGTATGTTTTCTCATCTTAAATGCATAAGCATTTTACTCATAACTCCAACAACTTAAAGGAATGATTAAGCCTGTATGCTTACCTGTTGGTCTGGAATAAGAAACAACAGCATTTCCTTCCAATTCTGATGGTGTATAACTTCTTTTCAGATAAACAGAAAAGCTTACTGTTCTAGTCAAATCTGGTGCTATAAGCAATATAAAAATAATATAAATTACATAATTTGGGGCAATTGTTATTAACAACAGTTAAAATGTAATAAGCACTCACCACATGCCAGGTACTATCATAAGCATTTTACATGAAGTAACTCATTAAATCTTCACAACAAACCTGTGAGGTTGATACTATTATTGTCCTCATTTTTTATGCATGAGAAAACTGGAATACAGAGAGATTAAGAAGCTTGCCTAAGACAGGGCACAGTGGCTCACGCCTGTAATCCCAACATTTTGGGAGGCCTAGGTGGGCGGATCACGTGAGGCCAGAAGTTTGAGACCAGCCTAGCCAACATGACAAAACCGTATCTCTACTAAAAATACAAAAAAATTAGCTGTGCATGGTGACGCCTGGAAGGTGGAGTTTGTAGTGAACCGAGATTGCTCCATTGCACTCTAGTCCAGGCAACAGAGTGAGACTCTGTCTCAAAAACAGAAACAAAAACAAAAAAAAAAGAAGCTTGCCTAAGGTAACACAGCTACTAGGAATTGACTCCAGAACAAGGTACAAAGAAACTGGCATTCTACAGCACTGCTGTTCTTTACTTCGAGGAACAGACAGCATGAACAAAGAAAACGGTACACAAAAGGGCAAGAGAATTTGGGAGGAAAATAGCAATTTATGATGGGTAGAACATAGACTGAAGGAGAAAATGGATGAGGGGGATTGAATGCTGTTACACAGTAGTCACTAACAGAATGTGCATGCTCATCTATGTTAACATAGTTGGCCCCCAGCCTGTATTACAGAGCCATAAGAGATTTTTAACTGGAAAAGTAAGTTACTCAGAATGTGTTTTAGAAAGACAAATTGGAAGTATTGCACAAAATCAGAAATGCAAGCAAAAGTTAAATGGCTGGGTATCACCTATGAAGTAACTTCACTCAATCATTTATTCATTCATTCTACAAAGATTTGTTGAATTCCTACTAATGGCAGGCACTCAGCTATGAGTTGGTTATATGGAGGCAAATAAAGAAAGATACGTTCTTGACTTCATGAATAAGAGATAGAAGCCTTAGCAGAAAAGCTATAGTAAACAAAAAAAGAAAAAAGACTTGAAAGGTAATTCAGATTATGTTAACAGCACTAATGACAATTTGGATGTAAATGGTTAGGAGTAAGAGATTCCACACAAAGAACACTTACTAAGAGTAGCCATTAATGACATGTCTACTATTTTAAGCATTATTATGAATATCTTTTATAGATTTACTTTTTAATTAAATCCTCAAAACAACCTTGTAAGACAAATATCATTACCCCTTTTTGCAGATTAAAATAAATGAGGCTCCAAGTGATTACCAATGTAGTTTTTGCCTAAGGTTACACATCAAGTGAGTGTCAGAGCTGGATTCAAACTCAGGCCAAACTCCAAAGTCCACATTAGTTCTTCAAACATTACTGATTCAATAAATATATCAATAAAGAAACACTAATAAAGAAAGCCTTCTAAATTTTAGTATTTAAAAACAGACCAGGAGTGGTGGCTCACGCTTGTAATCTTAGTACTCTGGGAGGCCGAGATAGGCAGATTGCTTGAGCCCAGGAGTTCAAGACCAGCCTGGATAACATGGCGAAACCCCGTCTCTACTAAAAATACAAAAAATTAGCCAGGTGGTGTTTTCCTATAGTCCCAGCTATTCAGGAGGCTGAGGTGAGAGGATCACTTGAACCCGGGAAGTTAAGGCTGCAGTAAGCCATGATCGTGCCACTGCACTCCAGCCTGGGCCAATGAGAATGAGACCCTGTCTCAAAAATAAATAAATAAATAAAAAACAATTATAGGTACAACAAGTTCAGAAAAGCACCTAGAAATCTGTAATCCTAAAAGATTAATTTGTCCCAACAATCACTGACTGAATGTTCATGCTGATGCTAAGAGGGAAAATATAAGCAAAACAACACAATCATTGATTATGGGATAATCCCAATCTTACCATTCAGACATGAAATAATAGCCATTAAATGAACAAACTAGTATTTTCTTTTACATTCACACCATGGTAGACTTTCAGCCAAAACAAAAAACTTACTTACTCATAAATTCAAAGGTGAACTGATCACAAGTCAATTCTAATGGTGGTTGCACATACACTGATAATTTGGCTTTTTGCAATATCACTCGATTCTGCAGTGTGACCTAAGGAAAGAAATTGTGATCAATAAAAAATTACATTTTATTCAAAACTACTTAAAAATAGCTAGCAAATAATTAGAAAATATTACCTGAGGAAAAAATGAGTAGTCACAAAACATAATACAGTAAGTAATAGATTAAAATACTCTATCAAGTAGAAACTGTGCAAAAAAGTTAAACAGATTTTACTCAAAAGAATAAAGATTAGCAACATGTATATGCAAAGATGCTCAATATCTTCAGTTTTGAAGGAGATACAAACTAAAAACCACAATGAGATACTACTACGTACCCAATAAAATGGCTATAACGAAAAGGACAGACAATAACACAGCAATGATGTGGAGAAACTGGAACCCTCATACATTGCCAGTGAAAATGTAAATTGGTACAGCTACTCTAAAAAAAGTTTGGCAGTTTCTTCAAAGGTTAAACATAAATTTGACATATAACTTCACAATTCTGTACCAAGGGAAATGAAAACATATGTCCACCCAAAATCTTATACATAAACGTTCACAGAAACAATATGCTAATAGCCAAAAAGCAGAAATAATCCAAATTCCCATCACGATGAATGAATAAATAAAATGTGATATATTCATACAATGAAATATTATTCAGCAATAAAAGAAATGAAATACATTATGAATAATATTAATGATAAAAACCATTAGCAGTTTTTTATATTCATGAAACCATGATAACAAATGTTAAGTGCATTATTTCATTTATATGCCACAACATGGGTGAACCTTAAAAACATGATGCTAAGTGAAAAAATCTAGTCACAAAGAACCACATATTGTAGGATCCATTTATATGAAAAGTATAGAATAGGCAATCTATAGAGAAATAAAATAGATTAGGAGCTGCTTAGGGATGAGAGAGATGGGGAATGGCAGCTAATAGGTATGGCCTTTCTTTTAGGGGGGATAAAACTTTCTAAAATTAAATTGTGATAGTTGCAAAATTCTGTAAATACACTATACTAAAAATCATTGGATTGTAACTTTAAATAAGTGAATAATATAGTATCTAACTAATATCTAAATAAAGCTATTTTAAAATGTTCTATCATGATGACCTCTCATGAGAAAAAAATTAAATAAAATAAATAAACCACCATTCTATATGGCACCTTTTCTATACAGCAGTTCAGTCTAGTTACTAGACTTTGTTATATGAGACAGATACATACATTAACTAACATAATTCAAGGACCATTCTTATTGTTAAGAAAAGTAGTTTTGAAGTTTCTTTTCAATAAAAAGCAGGTATCACCTCTTCCTTGATTAAATATATGTAATATTTTTATATATACAAGAATATACAATTGCCCCACAAACATTATGTACATATAATTAGATTCAGTAAATGTATTAATTTTAAGTGATGTGAGTATTCTGCACAACTTAAAATAAGTTAAAACATAAAATTTTGACTTGCAAAGGAAAATTCTTAAGACAACTATTGATGCAATTAAATATGATAAACACGATGAACAATGAATCCTCAATTTTTACTTCGTAAATCCTGGGAATACATAGGGAATCATCATGCCACAAACTAAACTTCCTTGATGATGTCTGGCCATTGTAAACATAACATCTTTTTAGTAAAACCCTGATGGTTATTATGGCAAGAAGACACCATCCAAGTGCTACAAACAACTTTCTTTCAACTAGCTAGTCCATTAAACAAACAGGACATAATTTAAATATTCTACTATTACAATAATATAATACTAGTCTGCACATATATTTTAAAATAAAATTAATAATATTAATGATAAAAAAACATTAGTTTTCTATATTCATGGAACCATGCTAACAAATTATTTATGTTCCATTATTTAATTTACTCTTTATAAAAATGTTTGACAAGTACCATCATAAACCATTTTACAAAAGATTGTGGCTCAGAGATGCTAAGTAATTTGCCCAAGGCCACTTTGATTGTAAGTGGAAGAACCACAATTTAACTGCTATCTGCCAGAATCCAGAGCTCATGCCTTTAACCAACTGTGGTTAAGACTCAAAATAACTCTGCAAATGAAAAAGTATCCCTATTTTACATTTAAAAAATAGAGGTTCAGAGAAGGCAAATTAACATGTGCAAAGCCATCAATCCAACTAGAGAATTGAAAATAGTGACCAGGAAAGTCTAATGAGAGCTCAGTTTTAAGTAAAAATGAAAATTCCTTTAAGTAGTAATAAGTCATTTGAAAAAAAGCAGTCTGACTTTTCCTGGCACAATGATGTCTACTTAGACAATAATCACAGAATTTTACATTGTAACAAGTAGGGTTTGCATTTGGTTCAGATGCACAATCATGATAGCTCTCATGCACATATTTATTGAACCCCAACAATGGGCTAGGCCCTTTCAAAATACAAATCGAGGAGTTAGGTAACGAAAATAACAACAGTAACAAAGAATAGTTGTGTTTGAGCCAAAAAAGAGTTAAAGACTTGGCTAGATCGTAAGTCTTACATTTTAACAGGAAAATAATTATAGAATATTAAGGAGAAAACATTGATACAAGAATTTTCCATGCTATTTTCTGCCTCTTATGAAACATAGCCCTTAGGAAATATAATACCAAATTTTTATACTAGATATATAAATATGATGCCAAAGGCCAGGTATGAACAACCACTCTGCCTAGTTGTCTGGAATAGATGGTCACGCATTATGCACACGTACTCAAGGTAGCCACATCTTCATTCACTTGGAACGCATGGAAAAATTTTCTCAATTAACAGGATTTATTATGATGGAAACTTGCATAGTTATATATCTTGGCTGCTGTTGTTATAAAAGGTCATAAGGAGAGATTTATAGTAGAAATTTGTATAGAAACTGTCAGACAGGATCAGGAAGTCATTGTGTCCACTGTGTGAGTCCCGCCAATTTTCTGCAACCCTTGCCTGTTGCATTCTTTCTCTTACTTTTATAATGGCACTGAGAAAGACAGTTGTGACTTAAGTATTCTCAAATATAGTAAGTTCCACGAATGAAGGAGAATTTGCCAGTAATGTCATGCCATCATTTTAAAGTGGCTACTACACATGAAAGCTTAAGAACTGCATGGGAAGGAAAGGTATGTTTACTTACAGTGCTAACTCCTGGTTGGCTGGGGGTACAATTAGCATGAGCAATGTTTTCTAGTTAAGGCACAAGATCTCTTATCGTAATTAACAGTGCACTCCTAAATTATTACATGTGTGTGTCTGAACATTATCAGTGATAGATATAAGAGGTGTCCCTATACGAAAGTACAAATCATTCCTGGAACTCGACAGTTATTTCTTTTTCTTAAGTGTTTGATTTCTAGCCACTAATGCCTTTACAGATTCAGAAGTATTAATGAGATAGAGCCTTTGATTGGACTGGGGGAAAGGAGGTTGGGGAAAGACCACCCTTGTTTCCAGTGGCAAGAATCCAAAAAACTTAGCTTAGGAAACTTGTAAGATTCAGCTCCCTTCAAGTTCGACCAAAGATCTCCACATTTGGGCCACCCGCTGGTTCCAGTGTAAGCGAACACAATTGGTAAAGCTTGGTGCCCTGTCAAGCTCCTCCAAGGACAGCAACCAATAATCTAAGAAAATATAAAGCCCCATCCAAGTTTTGACTAAGTGAATTGCCAAAATCCACAACCTTTCCTTGCTTCCGAGGTCTGGGCAGTGATAAATATTTTCAGCTTAATAATGTGCTGAATGATTACCATATTTTAATATAAATGCTTTAAGAAGGTTCTACATTTAAGTTCTAGTTCTAAAATTCTACAATGACAGGACCAAAAATCTTAACCAAAACCACATCCTTAATATTCTATTTGCCAGGACTATCAATTTGTTACAACTCTAACTTTGTGGCATCTTCATTTAATATTTTCTTGCTGTAAATACATCCACTTAAAGTTATGGCAGAGAGATGGCTGGAAATTCTTTTCAAACACACACATAATCATAGGTAGAAGAAAGATATTAGCATCCCCATGCTTCTCCAATATCAATTCACAGTATACTATATATGATGCTACTTGATTGGTCTATTACGAATGGTGATGATACAATTCCTTTAGCAGATTTAAAATGTTAACTTTATTTCCAATGAAAAAAGCCTGGATCATGCTACACATTTAAATAATGGTACGAGTACCTCATAATAATTATTTATATTATATACATATTGCTATAAATGCAATGATCAGTTTTATATTTGCAAGTAACAGTAAAGGTTTTCTATTCACTACTCAAGGCTGGGGAAAAATCTACAAATGCCAAGTGTTTATTTTACATTTCTGTAAGCTACTTACAAGTGACAGGTGTGATTAAATGAATCATATTGTTTGCACATTACAGTCTAAAATCTGGTACAATACCTTCACTGTGACAGAAGGGACAAGGTCAGTTCCCATCTCAACATCAGTCGCTTGCTGTAAACACAGAATTGAGAAGGCAATAAAGAATGATTTCAGTATTACACAGCAGTGAGTGAACACAAAGGGTGCAATGTATATTTCCTACTATCGAAATAGGGAACTATAAAAGATTTATCACTCTAATGACAGACTAAAAGAGACAATCTGGCTTTTTTGATGCCTTCGTCCAGAAAGTCATAAGCTAATATTTAAAAACTCATCCCCTAAAAGGGAAAGAAAAGGTCACACATTTTATCAAACCACTCGATTCCCAAATTTACTTAAATATTGAAAGTATTAATTATATTAACTTGTTATTTATATTGCATAGAAGAAGACCTCCCTTTATGTCCCAGAAAAGTATTATGCCATTCTTTCAGGTCCCTGTATTTTCACCCTGCGTAAGGTATGTGTCATTCTGATTAATAACATGTATCTAAGACATGCAACTAATGATATAAAGATTGAGTGGCCTTATACCCATAAAATAAAAGTGGGCCATGCATGGTGGCTCATGCCTGTAATCCTAGCACTCTGGGAGGCTGAGGTGGGTGGATCACCTGAGGTCAGGAGTTCAAGACCAGCCTGGCCAACATGATGAAACCTCGTCTCTACTAAAAGTACAAAAATTAGCTGGGCGTGGTGGCAGGCACCTGTAATCCCAGCTACTCGGGAGGCTGAGACAGGAGAATCGCTTGAACCCAGGAGGCAGAGGTTGCAGTGAGCCAAGATCGCGCCGCTTCACTCCAGCCTGGGCACAGAGCGAGACTCTGTCTCAAAAAAAAAGCGGGGGGAGGGGAGGGGAGGGAAGG
>NW_016809622.1:1348732-1394175 GCF_001698545.2 Rhinopithecus bieti
AGGGGAGGGAAGGGGACCTTTTTTTTTTAACCAGTGCATATCATAAACTAATTCAATAGGCATTTTTTGAGTGTCAGCTTGCGTTACCTGCTCCCTCCTCTTAAATAATACATAGTATAATATAATACATAAAACACTTCCCTTATCACTTATATCTTATTTTTTAAAGTGATACATTGGTAGGGGAAAATGCTCTATGATAGAATAATACTAAGGGGTGACATATTTTCTAATAATACCCATATGAATTCTTGGGACCAATAAAAATTATGTCTCTATCCAACCAATGAATATGATCCATTGTGCTTTTTTACTTGAAGTATTTTTAACTAGGAAAAACTAAGCCACTTCCAAGCAATGGGGATCCTATGATGTAATGGGCATCGGTAGAATTCAAAATTGAGAAATCCATGTTCTACTTATGGCTCCACAGGAAATCATATTTAAACTATGATCCAGCTTCTCAATCAGGAAGATGGGACAGCAATGCTTATCTCCTCTAAGAAAGACTCCATTCTAATATAAATTAAATTTTTTTTTTTGAGATGTGTTTTCATAATAACGATTCAAAGTAAACTATTAATCTAGGCTTTGTGCTCTAATAATACCTAAAATCCAGGAAATATTTTACATTTAGCTATCCACAGATCTAGAAAAGAAATCAACATCTCCTGTTTCCTGCTCATTTCAATCCATGACTAAACACCTAGACACTTCAAGGACAGCAGTCCTTTGGGAACATAAAACTATAACAAGAAAGAAATGGCTATAAGAAGACGTCATGGCACCAAAGCCACATAAATTGTAGGGCTAATGTTTTCCAATGAGATGAATATGATACTCTCAAGAAATCTCTTAAGAAAGAAAAAATAGTAACACAGGGAAAATGAAGCTGGAAAGAGACACCTACTTAACAGGAAATAGCATTCAGGGTTACCAATAGGGAAATATACATTATAACATAGTGCTACTACATAAGGCATTTTCCTACAAAGACTAAAAGTTCCTAAGAAACAGAAAGGGAATTCCTCATTCCAAGCAGCCTATGTTGAAGAGAACCTATAAAAACTTATATAAGTTGCCCAAAGGAAAAAAAAAAAAAGTCATTTCCAGAGCAAGAAAATACGTGTACATTTGTCAGCTAACTAAGCAGAAATGTTCCACTTAGACTACACCCTTCAGGTAGAATGAAAAATGGTGTGTGCTGAATGGCCAGTGTTTAAAACAGTGCCTCTACTATGTGACTCAGCTGAGTGAATGTTTCTTTCATATATAGTCCTACTTTTTTGTGTACCCAATTTAATATACTATCCAATGTTAATGTGATTTTTATCACAAATTGGATTGGCTGTTTATACTAAAATTAATCTTTTGACACTCATGATATATGTTTTAAAGTATGCTCTGATACCTAAATAATGAAGACATTTCCCAAGTAGAATTATATGATATAAACTTCAAATATGGTAAAATGAGTGAATTCAACCACTTTCCTAAATTGATCATCTGTTGGTAGAACACAGATAAACTGCAGTCAGTGAGACATAATCAATCACATCCTAACAACTGCTTATAGAAAACTAAGTGAGGAGATGAAGTAATATAATCAAGAATAGTCCTCCTTTCATCCTTTCTGTTTCTCAGTTGTATTAATTCAGTCATTCATAGAGCAAATGTATATTGAGCACTCATTATTTGGCAAGCACTAAGGATACAGCAGTGAACAAGACAACTCATGGACATAGATGGTTGTGACAATGATAATGATTATGACAATGTTGATTATTATAATGTTGAAAGAAGGAAAACGTAATTTGATGATGACAATCATAACAATTATCATAACATTCAACAAAGTAGATTCTATTATTTATTCCCATTTTGCAGATGAGAAAATTGAGACTAAGAAAATTAAGTACTTTGTCTTGTGTCACACAGACAGAAATAGGGGGAAAAGTAAGTATTGGACCAACTGTATACTCTTAAGCTACCCTACCACCACCACCACCATAATGTATTAAAGACTAGAAATCATCAAACCTTGAGCTAGGCCACTCACAAACCTTATCTCATTGAATCTCCAACAAAAATCTGGTAGTAGGGTCAGTATTATTCAGCTACATTAGTATTATGTCAATGCTATGGTACTATGAAAGTTTGAAAAAAAATTTTTTTAAGTAGGATTCGAACTAGGGCAAGAAGCCCTTCTACTGCTCTCTCTTCCCCCACAACTCCACTTCTTTTTAAAACAGAAATCCTGCCCAAGGAGCTCCTTGCTGGCACTAAAGGGCTACTGATGTTTTTATCTAGAAAGTAACAAGGCCGGCCGGGCGTGGTGGCTCAAGCCTGTAATCCCAGCACTTTGGGAGGCCGAGACGGGCGGATCACGAGGTCAGGAGATCGAGATCATCCTGGTGAACACGGTGAAACCCCGTCTCTACTAAAAAAATACAAAAAACTAGCCGGGCGAGGTGGCGGGCGCCTGTAGTCCCAGCTACTCAGGAGGCTGAGGCAGGAGAATGGCGTAAACCGGGAGGCAGAGCTTGCAGTGAGCTGAGATCCGGCCACTGCACTCCAGCCTGGGCGACAGAGAGAGACTCAGTCTCAAAAAAAAAAAAAAAAAAAAGAAAGAAAGGAACAAGGCCTACAATTTGTTATCCTCCCTGAAGTGTCTACTTGGAGGACCAAACTTTAAACCAACGTGTTTTGGTCCTAATTCATCAGAGTTTACCACTATTATAAACCCCTTTAAAATCTGCAAGTATACCTACAGAAACTGAATCAAAGTTAGGAGAAACCACGACAGAAATGTTCAAGTCATCTTCTTTCTCAGTCATGGGCCAAACACCTGTGATTTAAAAAAAGAAAAAGTATTTAATCATTAAGTAAAACCTTCTGTATATAGTTTTTCTTTAAAGGTATGTCTATAGCACATATAAAAAACAACCCCATAAACATACTCACGAGTTGAAAAAACTAATGCATTACAGTATTAGAAGCTTGATGCTAATTCTTTCCCTCTATAATATGGTAAAAAAAATTGTCTTTTTCTGAAGATATTAGCTAAGAAGTGAGCCATTGACTGACCAGCATTAGGAATTTCAATGGCCTCTAACTACAAGTGGAAGCCCAGATCAGTACAGCCCTTTTGAAGGTAAGTTGGCTAGAACTATCAAAGTGTAAAATGTACATATCCTGTGACTTAATTCTACTCCCAAGAATGTATCTAATAACCATAACCATGCCCAAGGAGGTCTCTAATGTTAGTAGTTATTTTTTCAGAAATGAAAACAACCTAAATATCTATATATCTATTAACAAGCTAATTGTTAAATAAATCATGGTATATCTGTACTATGCAGTGTCCCAAAGTCATAAATAACAGCGTTGTCCATCTTTACATGCTGATATTTTAAAAACTCCAAAATACGTCTACTAATTTGTAAAAGGCAAGATGAAGTACAATGTATCTAAAATGCACATATTTGTGTCAAAACAATTACATAAACATGAATATTTTCTAGAAGAATACACAAAAACTCTTGATAAGGATTGCCTTTAAGGAGTGGAACTAGGATCTTGGGTTGAACAAAGATTCACCTTTCATTATTTATCCTTCTAGTACTGAATTGTTTTTACCATATATATGTTATTTTCATAATTTTAACATGTTATATTGTATAATGAGATACTTATTCATAGTATCAACAACAAAGATCTTAAACAAAAAAAAATAATTATATTTTTTTTATATATATGTACACAATATATATCTCAAACTATTGGCTGCCTACTTAACATGCATTCTTCCCTCCTCCCTCTGTGTATTGGAGCCCTAATTTTGTTGAGCTATTCACCTTCATCTCAGAGAAAGTCACCCCTCCCAGGCTCCAGGGTCAAATCCAATCATGGTGATTTTCTTCCACTGACCATTTGTTGTTTTAGGCAACAACATGGGACTTAATCCTGGCAGATGGAAGGTAAGGGAAGTTGGGAGTGGAGAGACCTGGCACATGTTTCTGGGAAAGCTATTCCTCCCTAATAAGAGGAGAGACTCAGGAGAAATAGCCTGATGATTCTTCCCTAGAAATCACATCTGCACGTAACACCTAGAATTGCTGAGATCACCCTGTGACCCTGAGAGGAAACATCTCCCACACTCCGAGGATGGCTGACTGAAAATACGAATCAGCTGTCTCACAAAAAAAGGAACTGCCCACAACTGCTATCGGGCATTCCCACCAAACTGCACAATTTGGAATGGGAATTTCCATAACTTAATGAGAGTACAAATGGCTATTCATTGCCCATCCCAATAACCATTCTTCAATTCTTCTTTACTTAAAGCCCAACTTTATGCTAAGCAACAAAGTACTCAGCTAAGTCATGTAATTTCCCAGCCAGTTTTGCAGCTTGGAGTGGCTGGTGAGATGTAAATAGGAGCTATTCAGGGTGTGGCTTCCAAGAAAGCTCCTTCAGGGGGCTGACTCAGCAACAGTTGTGAGGGCAGGAGTTCCAAAAGCCATGCTGGACCAATAGATGGGCCCAAGATAGAAGGAATCAAGAGTCCCTGATGACTGTGGAACTGCCAAGCCAACCCTGGACTGCCCATCACTGGGCTTCTTTTGCAAGAAAAAGAAAGAAACCTCTATCTTACTTGGGTATCTTGTGACATGTAGCCAGACAGAATCCTAAATGAACAATGTCACAAAACAGAAATGATGCTACTACTCAGTGGTATCACCAGCTTAGTTATCCCGGACATTTCAAATGGGGTGCAGACTTTCGTTTATATCCCCATGTCTTACTGCTATCCGTCCCTTTCGGAAGACACAGCTGTATGGACACCTGTGTCAATGTTGCACCCAGTCCTTCATACTCACGCCAGGCAGACAACATGATCAACTATCTCAATCATAAATAAAATTCTGTCTTTGAAAGTTCCTACCAGTAGATGTTGTTGACCACTAGTAACAAAAATACCAGGCAGGATTCACATTAATGAGTTGAGTATGAAAAGCTTCAGAATCCATGAGCCATAGAGAAATTATTACTATGATTTCATGCTTACAACATACATTCCTCTTATAACTTATACACATAAAATCAGCTTCAAAAACACTTTTATTACAGTAGATAATATACACCATGTGTACAACAAAATGTACTCTTTAAACTGACTTTAAATTTTGCTGCAACTCTTCCTTTGAAAACACTTTTAAAAGCTTTAAATACTGAACACAACCCACAAGACTATGAACATTTTTTGTAAGTTAAAGCCTCCATACTAAAATAAGTGACATTAAAATGAATAATGGGGTCATCAAAAAGTTCAGCGTTTTAACTTCTCATAATAAAGAGAAGCTAAAACTGTAATAAAACAATTTTGTGCTTTTCTATAATTACAGGTATTTTAATAAACAAACATACCATGGTTTTATAAGGGTACAAGATACTGAATTTTTTTCCATATCTAGAAATAAAATGTTTTAAATACCTCTCAGTTTAAAAAGTTTCCCTTTGTTTCTTTCCCAGAAATGAAACTAAATGATGGTGGCGTAGAAGGAGCAAGGAACTTCAAACATTAATTAAAAATTAAGGTTATGTAAATCATGCACTTTGCACCTAAGTCTGTGGGTGTATCCCCAACTTAATTAGCAGTTATTTTAAGACATACCGAAGGATCAAGGTAATGACAAGTAAAACAGCCTAACCTTTCTCACCCAAAGTCATCACTATAACCACCAAGAAATAACTTTCAGCTGTAAGGGATTTTCTGAGAAATTTCATATTCAATTAATGTTAATCAAAATATTGTTGGCACATTACTGTGGAAAGGGCAAAATCTCAGGACAAAATTTGAAATGAAAGCCATATTATTTAATGAAGTCTGGAAATTTCATGTTTCATGCCTATGCCACTCTTCCCCAACTATATTTTAAATAACAAAACAAGACTTATAATTCTATTAATCCCAAAATTGCTAGTAACAAAAATTGAAAAAAAAATTGTATACTGCAATATGAGACACTCAGTTTTAACCACTCTCTATTTGACATGGCGGCACTGACAACAAATAGGTTTTTAAGTAATTGTAGGTACTTGAAAGACCTGAACTTCACTGGTTTACTCTCAAAGCTTTCTAAAAGAATGTGTGCAACCAAAGCATAATACCTTTATTTTAATATGTGTATTTTTAAAATATATTATCTCAATTCCTCAGGACCAGAGGAATACAACGTTGGTAACATAGACTCAAAAGTACATAAATCTAGTAAAATGACTGGATCAGGATTAAGATTGGCTCTGTTGTTTTGGTTGGCTTTTGATGCTCTGCTTCTTTTATTATTCCTACTTGTTTTAACATTTCTTTTATGTGAAAATAGTCCATATTTTTTCCTATTAAAAAAATGCTTTTACCTGACCCTGAAAAGGGAACTTGAAGTAATGCTTTTCACATGTCCAACTCAAACTTCAGGATTGGTGTTTTGCTTCTCCTTTTTAATTTACAAAAAAATTATACCCTTGTGAGTCCCAAAGTAAGATAATATTGAGTTATTCAAAACTCAGGAACTGAAAATATCATCAGCCTCTGAGTCATCAGAAATCAGCATACTGCAAGCTACACACCATTTGGATGGTTAATTAACCACAAACATAAATTATGTCACTAAGCTGCAAATGCCTACATTTTTAGTAACAAATGGTAGCTCAAGTGCTTTGCTTTCTTTTAAAAGAAGAACTAAAGTTGTTTCAGGAGTATTAGAGTTAATAAATGACCACTCTAAATTTTAATGCTCTTCTCAAGGCCTAAAGCCACCACTCAAAGAAGTACTTCTTCCTTTCTTAGCACGTAAAGAAAAAAACTAGATAGTGCTGTCCATGAAACATTAACAACAAAAGCATTTTCTTAACTAAAATATGTTTTCAGAAGCTATAACATACAAAGGAAACATAAACATCTTGTGTGCTAAAGAGCAATATTGTTTTTACAAATATGACTTTAATTAAGCCTAGAGGAGAAAATTAACAAATATACATAATAATATCTACCTATAAGATAATGTGAATTTCACAATGAATACTAAAATAATAAAAAGCTGCAAATGAGATACCTTGTGATTTGTTAACATCTTTAATGATCTTCTGAAGTTCTTTCATTTCTACATCAAGTTCATCATAGTTTAGTTCTCGAGATTCAACATTTGGAGCTTGGAACAGAGAAGGATCTGTCCCCAGGTATGAACACTGCAAGTGACCATCATCACTCAGAGTTACTATCACTCCCTTTAAATCACTACAATAAGGAAGAGAAAATGAGACACAATTTTAAATTTCAGTAGAGTTAGTCTTGACCAACTACATTTTTACTCAATTCAGCATCAACACACCATTAAGAAAATAACTATATATCTATTTCTAAAGTTTTACTTCAAAGACTCAATTCAAAGGTTTCAAACATGATTTGTATTTACAGAAGTACAGAAGTACTCCCAATGTTAAGGTCCACTAAGGCAGAGGAAAAAGTTTAATTATTATAATAGCTACCACTTTTGGGGACCTAACTACAAAGCAAATCCTGCTCTAAGAGCATTTTAAGTACTGTTTTAATCCTCATTCCAGCTACCACTTGGCATATGCGTAATAAGCATGTGAACACCACTTGTGGAGGTACAATGGACCAAGAGTGGAGCTGGGCTGCTGGCTGGATGAAGACCAGGAATGAGGCACAGGAGTGAAGACAGGACAATCAAGGGGACAGAATAGTAAACAAAGTTGATACGGGAAACCATCAGAGGTCTTGCAAAAAAAAAAAAAAAAAATGTGGCCCCTGGTCTTTCCTCATCCTTTTCCCTCTCTACCCTTAGGATTCACGTTTGCCCTCTTTCCCAGGTCCTCCCATCACAGCTTCCTTCACACGCTCTCCCACTTAAGTGGCTCTCTGGTTTGTTCTCTCTTTCTCTTCACTTTTAGCTAGAAGTAGCCAATTGTCCCATTTACTAGCTCTTTCTCTATCACTGTTTTCATTCTCATTATCTTTTTTCCTCCCCATTCTTTCACTCTTCCTTCTCTCTTAGGCTCCCTGAGGTCTATTTTACTCTAGAAATTAGCCATAATATACAAATTATGGATAATTTTGGCACACCATTTTTTAAAATTTGTAAGTTTTTGTGAACATGTCATAAAAAGAAGCTGAGATGAATACTGTATTTGCTTCCTCCCTAAGTCTGCCAGAAAAACAAAAAAATTCAACATCGTCATAAGCTGTTTTGAGTTGATACATAATGGATTTGTTTGACTCACTTTTGTTTGTTAGGTTTTCTACAGAAACTTTTGATTTTTTTAAAGTATTTTCTACTCTGTTCTAAAGGTTAGATATTAATCAAAAATAATAAATTGGCACAGTGGCACATGCCTGCACTCCCAGCTACTTGATGAGACAAAGAATTGCTTAAGCCCAGGAGTTTGAATCCAGCTTGGGCAACATAGCAAGACCTTGTCTCTAAAAGTAAACAAAAACAGAAAAATTATGAGAGAAAAGAGACTTTAAAATGTTGCTATTCATCTGAAGAAAAGGACATAAAGTATATAACAGATAAGGCATGTAAGAGTCTAGGCTTATTCAGAATGAACAAAAATGTTTAAAACTTCCCAACGGTGGATCATGGCAGGTAGTCATTTCATTAATCTAAAAGCTTAACTAGGTTGGGAGTAGATACAACCACTGCTCAGTTCTGCCCATAAGATGGCCACCAGCATCCACTTCACCACCTGCCTTAAACACAACATTCCAATACACATCGTCTCCAGGACTCTGGTATAGTCAGTGACATGCAACCTTGTCGTATGGCTTGAGAGGAATAAAAAAATAGATTGTTGTCACTGGTTCAACAGCTAAAGAACTAGACTAGGACTCGGGAGACTTGAGCTCTAGCTCTGATGCTGCCCCTATAGAGCTCAGCCAATTTGGGAAAGTTTTTCTAAATATTCTTGATCTGTAAAATGAGAAGGTAAGACTAGATAATCTTCAAAAACTTTAAGTTTTAAGGTTGCTTCTGTCATCTACCCCTCAGAAAACAAATACTGCAAAAATTGAATGATCTTCCTAAAGTACGAAAAGCAACCCCAGAGAAAGGTTTGAACCTTTCTTTGCAGGTAACTGAAGCCACCTAGTGGCCACGGAAATCCCAACTTTCAGCTCTGACAAGCCCATTTCCAGAGAGCAAACCTTCCCTTCCCTCTGAGTTGTAACTGTGGTCTGTTCCCCCTTCTAGCCAGCCCCACCAAGGCCTACGAACCCAACGAGTCCTCAGGAAACTCTAGGGTGCTAAAGCACAGACCTCTGGGGTGGCTTCTCAGAGAATGTGAAATTCATCAGTTCTTTAAATTCAAACAGGCTTTTCCATTTCATCTTCATCCTTTGAACAGTCCATCACACAGAAAAGCTAGCATTACCCAATACAAGTATTCATCCCTATCTAAATTGATTTGGTCTTTGAGGTGAAAAGTTTATTACTAAATCAGTTTTATCCCACCAGTTTAGACAGCAAATTAGATACAAGGCATTTATCTAAAAAATTATCTGAATCTATGAAGTTTCTGAGTTCAGATAGGAAGAGTTTGGATAACAGAGAATACATATATTTCTTCAGACTCTCTAAAAACACTTTTTACTGGTATTTCATGTGTCCAAATGGTAAAGAGAGTAGCCAGGGTCTTCCCTCACCAAAAGAACAAATTTCACCAGAATGTCTTGACAGCTAAGGTAATTACAGAACTTAAGCAATTTACTTTTTATAAAATCAATGGGAAAAGACATTATAGGCTGGGGATGGTGGCTCACACCTGTAATCCCAGCATTTTGGAAAGCCGAGGCAGATGCATTGCTTGAGGTCAGAAGTTCAAGACCAGCCTGGCCAACATGGTGAAACATCATCTCCACTAAAAATACAAAAATTAGCCAGGTGTGGTGGCAGGCACCTGTAATCCCAGCTACTCGGGAGACTGAGGCAGGAGAATCACTTAAACCCAGGAGGTAGAGGTTGCAGTGAGCCAAGACCATTGCACTCCAGCCTGGGCAACACAGCAAGACTCGGTCTCAAAAAAAAAAAAAAAAAAAGACATTATAGCTTATTTGTTTCTTTTTATGGCTGAGTAGCACTCCCTGATGATTAGTGATGTTGAGCACTTTTTAATATGTTTGTTGGCTGTTGCATATCTTCTTTTGAGAATTGTCTATTCATGTCATTTGCAAAGATATGAAACCAACCTAAGTGCCCATCAACCAATGAGTGGATAAAGCAAATGTGGTGAATACACACCATGGAATACAACTCAGCCATAAAAAAGAATGAAATAATGTCTTTTGCAGCAACTTACATGGAGCAGGAAGCCATTATTCTAAGTGAAGTGACTTAGAAATAGACAACCAAATATAGTTATGTTCTCACTTACAAGTGAGAGCTAAGCTATGAAGATGCAAAAGCATAAGAATGATGACATGGACTTTGGGGACTGGCAGGAGGGATGGTTGGGAGGGGGTAAGGGATAAAAGGCTATATATTGGGTACAGTATATACTGCTCAGCTGACAGGTGCACCAAAATCCCAGAAATCACCACTAAAGAACTTATCCATGTAACCAAAAACCACCTGTACTCTAAAAACTATTCTTTTTAGATGAGATTCCTAGAGTAGTCAGATTTGTAGAGACCCAAAGGTGAATGGTGGTTTCCAGGGGCTGGGGGAGGGAATTGAGAGATACAGAGTT
Source organism: Rhinopithecus bieti (assembly GCF_001698545.2). Lineage (NCBI taxonomy): Eukaryota > Metazoa > Chordata > Mammalia > Primates > Cercopithecidae > Rhinopithecus > Rhinopithecus bieti. The sequence goes on from NW_016809622.1 coordinate 1,359,503, forward strand.
TTACTTAGTAAAGATGAAAAGGTTCTGGAGATAGATAGTGGTGATGATTGCACAGCAATATGAATGTACCTAATGCCACAGAACTGTACATTTTAAAATGCTTAAAATGGTAAATTTTATGTTATGTATATTTTACCACCATTTAAAAAAACACATATAGCACCAAAAAAAGGGTGAATGAATAAATTTCAAAAATCTGTATTAAGAATGATAATATAGTATATAATTTGTTTAGGGACATTAAAGCCTTCAATCTTGTATTTCTTTATCATTTTCTTTTTGTTATTATTGTTGTTATTGTTGTTGTTGTTTTGAGATGGAACCTCACTCTGTTGCCCAGGCTGGAGTGCAGTGGCATGATCTAGGCTCACTGCAACCTCCACCTCCCGGGTTCAAGTGATTCTCCTGCCCCAGCCTCCCGAGTAGCTGGGATTACAGGCGCCCGCCATCACACCGGGCTAATTTTTGTATTTTTAGTAGAGACAGGGTTTCGCCATTTTGGCCAGGCTGGTCTCAAACTCCTGACCTCGTGATCCACCTGCCTTGGCCTCCCAAAGTGCTGGGATTACAGGCGTGAGCCCCACACCCGGCCTCTTGTTTTAGTTTTCAAAAAAATTCAATAGTTTTGGGGTACAGGTGGTTTTGGTTATGGTTTCAGGTTTTAGATTTAAGTCTTTGATCCATCTTGAGTTGATTTTTGTATAAGGTGAGAGATGAGGATCCAGTTTTATTCTTCTACATGTGGCTTGCCAGTTTTCCCAGCCCCATTTATCGAATAGGGTGTCTTTTACTCAATTTATGTTTTGTATGCTTTGCCAAAGATCAGTTCGCTCTAAGTTTGGCTTTATTTCTGGGTTCTCTATCCTGTTCCATTGGTCTGTGCCCGTTTTTATGCCACTACCACGCTGTTTGGGTAACTACAGCCTTGTAGTACAATTTGAAGTTGGGTAATGTGATGCCTCCAGATTTGTTCTTTTTGCCTAGTATTGCTTTGGCTATGCGAGCTCTTTTATGGTTCCATAAGAATTTCAGGATTGTTTTTTCTAGTTCTGTAAAGAATGATAACAGTATTTTGATGGGAATTGCATTGAATCTGTAGATAGCTTTGGGCATTATGGTCATTTTCACAATATTGATTCTTCCCATCCTTGAGCTTGGGATTTGTTTCCATTTGTTTGTGTCATCTATGGTTTCTTCCAGCAGTGTTTTGCAGTTTTCCTTATAGAGCTCTTTCACCTCATTGGTTAAGTATATTCCTAAGTTTTTTTGTTGGTGGTGGTTTTTTGTGGTGCGTGTGTGTGTGTGTGTGTGTGTGTTTGCAGTTGTTGTAAAAGGGACTGAGTTCTTCATTTGATTTTCAGTTTTGTTGTTGTTAGTGTATAGGAGTGCTACTGATCTGTGTAAATTGATTTTGTATCCTGAGACTTCACTGAATTTGACCTAAGAGCTTTTTGGATGAGTCTTTAGGGTTTTCTAGTCATAAGATCATACTATCAGTGAATAGTGACAATTTGACTTCCTCTTTTCCAATCTGGATGTCCTTTATTTCTTCCTCTTGTCTGATTGTTCTGGCTAGGATTTCCAGCACCATGTTGAATAAAAGTTGTGGAAGTGGACATCCTTGCCTTGTTCCGGTTCTCAAGGGAAATGCTTTCAACTTTCTCGCATTCAGCATGATGCTGGCTGTGGGTCTGTCATATATGGCTTTTATTACTTTGAGGTAAGTCTCTTCTATGCCTATTTTGTTGAGAGTTTTTCTCATAAAGCCATGTTGGATTTTATCAAATGCTTTTTCTGTATCTATTGAAATAATCACATGGTTTTCGTTTTTAATTCTGTTTAAGTGATATATCACATTTATTGATTTATATATGTTAAATCATTCCTGCATCCCTGGGAAGAAACCCACTTGATCATAATGTACTATCTTTTTGACGTGCTGTTAGATTTGGTTAGCTAGTATTTTGTTGCGGATTTTTGAATTTGATGAAAATTTTAACAATATTGTTCATGTGGGTTAATAAGTAAGGTTCTATGAATGACAGAATGTTATGCTGAAAGGAACCATCAATTAAATCCAATACTGTGTACCCTACTGCTTCTGTCTTAAAAGCAGAGTTAACATTGACAAAATCAAGGTCTCTGAATTATTATTGGTCTGTGAAGTGCATCAGCTAAGCTAAGTCACTAGAATAATGTACTTTATGAAGAATCAAGGTCAAAGATACTACATTCCTAGGACATTTGGTTATTTTGCAATTTCAGCAATGGGGCATGAAATTAAACAACAGAATTTTGCTCAGGAATCTGTAAATAATGATTTTATCATTCAGTAAACAGATTCCTTCCTTAACAAATACATTAAAGCAAAATTCCAGATGGATTTTTAAAGTTCAATTTAAACATATGAAACTACAAAATATTTATCTCCCTTTGAGATGGTAAGAAAACTTTTGCTATAAGAATGCAATGGAGGAAGCTACAAATGAAAGGATCTCTAAATTAAACTACATTAAAATTTTGAACTTGTTATAGGCTTAAGAATACAACATAATAAAACAAAGGACAAACTCAGAAAACATTGGCAACCAATATAAAATACAACATTTTAAGTTAAACCATGTGAAGTTTCTGATAATCAACTGGTTTTGACCTATAAAAACAATTTTATAGACCAGGCACAGTGGCTTACGCCTGTAATCCTAGCATTTTGAGAGGTCAAGGTGGGCAGATTGCCTGAGCTCAGGAGTTCAAGGCCTGCCTGGGCAACACGGTGAAATCCCATCTCTACTAAAATACAAAATTAGCCAGGTGTGGTGGCGCGCTTCTGTAGTCCCAGCTACTTGGGAGGCTGAGGCAGGAGAATTACTTGAACCAAGGAGGCGGAGGTTGCAGTTAGCCGAGATCATGCCACTGCACTCCAGCCCAGGTGACAGAGCGAGACTCCGTCTCCAAAAAAACCACAATTGTATATGTTAAATCTAATATGTAAAGAATTCTTACAAATCAATGAAAATAATATTATACCCAACAGAAAAAGGTTAGAGACCATCTACAGACAATTCACATATAACATTAATACAGTCAATAAATAAATGGAAAATTTTTCAAAATCAAAAAATGTATATTTTAAAACAATTTTAAAACGTATATTTGATTAACACCTCAAACTAGCAAAAAAATTGTATTTAATAATGTGTCCAGCTGTTATAGAAGACACATGGAGACAGAAACTCTTACACACTTTTGATACCAATGTAAATTTTTTAGAATCCTTTTAGAGAACATTTTAGAAAATATATCAAAACCATAAAAATACTATTGTCTTTTATGCAGTAATCTACTTTCACGGTTATTTTAAAAATTTAGAAACAACCCAAATGATAAGGGGGGAATATTTTTTAATTGTGGTGTATCTATAATAGAATGTTTAGAAACCATTAAAAATCATGTCTTATGAAATACCTGTTATCAGAAAAAATAATAAATGTAAGAGCAAAATATAATACTGCATGTACATTTTATTCTGTTTATAAATATATATGTATAAAACACAAATTAGGAAAAATACCTAAATGTTAATAGAATGGTGACGATCTCTAACTAGTGAAATGATGAGTTATTTTCATTTTGTCTTATAGTTACAAAATAAGAATAGGGCCAGGCACAGTGGCTCATGCCTATAATTCCAGTACTGTGGGAGGCCAAGGCGGGTGGATCACCTGAGGCCAGAAGTTCGAGACCAGTCTGGTCAACATGGTGAAACCCCATCTCTACTAAAAATACAAAAATTTGCTGGGAGTAGTGATGTGCACCTGTAATCCCAGCTATGCGGGAGGCTGAGGCAGGAGAATCACTTGAACCCGGGAGGCAAAGGTTGCAGTGAGCTGAGATCGAGCCACTGCACTGCAGCCTGGGCAACAAGAGCAAAACTCCGTCTCTAAGTAAATAAATAAATAATAGAAAGAAAACCTTATTTTTTTTTAAGAAAAAAAAGTTCTGTTTTCCTTCCCCAGAGACTAATTTTGAATCACTAACTTAAAATTAAATATTTGTGGGATTAAAAGCATTTAACTAGTTTTATTTTCCAACAAAGCCAATCTATAAAATGTGTAACATGAAATTATTTGAAATATAGCTCAATAGATAGAAAATAAATGGTTTCTTTCATGTCCTAATGCATTAGAACAAATGAATACTAGTTTTAAAAATAAACAAAAAGAATATGCATTGGACCTAATGTTCTCTTGTTTGGCCTCATTTTATGCAAAATAGGAACATTTTAGGTTATCACATTGTCAAAGTCTGGTTTTTACTACTATATACAGATACCAAGGAAATCTTAAAACCCTCAATAGTATTTATTGCACCCCAAATTGTATTCTACCTCAGTAAGGAGCATATGATTGAAAGGCATTTCCCTTCAAGTGCAGTCAGCCACACTCAGTTCACAGAGCTCTTCCTCAGTCCCAAAGTACTAGACATGGGCACTTGAATATATTTTAATCAATCCACCATGAATCATTTAAGACATTTTTATTGAGCATCTTCTATACAAGAGAAGCTATAAAGGCAAAGAAGACATGATGCTTGCTGTATGAAAAACTTTGGTCTAATCGGAAGGACTTCAAACTTACTTTAAATAAAAGCAATTGCAATCCAATGTGGTAGACAGAGCACAGTAGGAAGAGAGTACAATGCACCTGCATGAGAGAGCAGAGCAAGGCTTCACAGGGCAGAGGATGCAAAAGCTGGATCTTGACCTACAAGTAGATCCTCACAGATGAAAAACAATGGAAGAAATAAAGGCAGAGGACTCCAGCCTTGGTGACTTCATTCAGTCTTAATGACTTTAAATACTTTCTTCATGCCAGCTCCCACCTCTATTTCTCCAGCCAGACATGTACATCCAGCCCCCTACTTGACAGCTATACTTAGAAGGCCAACAGACATCTAAAGCTCAACATGGCTACCCCTGAGTTCCTGATTTGGCCCCACCTTTCCAACTCAAAGCTACCCTCCTGCGTCTTTCATATTTCTGCTATTGGTAACTCCATTCTTTAAGCTGCTCATCCAGAAAGAACCTTAGAGCCATCCTTGACTCCCCCTCCCTTTTCTTTTTCTTGCAACCACATAAAATTCATCAGCAAATATTGCCAGCCTTACTTTTTTAAATATGTCCAGAATCCAACCATTTCTCACCAAGAACACTACTGCACGCATGAAACAAACATTTCTTTTTTATTGTTTCTTCTTTAGAGACAGACTCTCACTCTGTCACTCAGGCTGGAGTGCAGTGGCATGATAATGGCTCACTGTAACTCAAACTCCAGGGCTCAAGTGACCTGCCTCAACTTCCCAAGTAGCTGGGACTACATGGTGCATGCCAACATACCAAGCTAATTTTTTTGTTGTTGTTAGAAATAGGGTCTTGCTATGTTGCAGGTCTGGTTGTGAACTCCTGGCCTCAGGTGATCCTCCTGCCTCAACCTCCCAAAGCACTGGGAATATAGGTGTGAACCACCACACCAAGTCTAACAAATACCCTTTAATCTGCCCTGGATAACTGCTATTAACCAGTATCTCCACTTCTATACATGTGCCTCTACAGTAACTTTCCAACAAAGTAGTAAAAATATTCATGTTACCTTACAACTCTCCAGTGGCTCCTCTGGTACTCATAACGAAAACTCAAGTCCTTACAAGAGTCTTCAAGGCCCTACATAATACATTCCTCCACCTCATTTTCATTTTCTATTCTGCCAGAATAAAAAATGAAATTGTCTATCCCAGTGGTAGGAAATTGAGTTCCAGGAAATCTTGCCACTGCAGGTAAAGTGTTCTGTGGTCCCAAATAAACTTGAAAGAAAGTCTAGGCCACAAGAACCACAATTCCTGGGCAAGTCCTAGTGCTTCATTGGGCTCAGTGCCAGTGGACATGGAGGGCAAAAGACTTAATAAGACACCAGATTGGGCAGCCAAGGGAGTGCTTGCACCACCTTTCCCTCAACGCCCAGCAAAGTAGTGCATAGCTCTGGAAAATACCCCTTCCTTCTGCTTGAAGAGAGGAGAGAGGAAAGTAAAGAGTACTTTGTCTTGTAATTTGGATGACAGCTCATCCACAGTAGAATAAGACACTGAGCAGAGACCTCAGGTACTCATTCAAAGTCCTAGCTCCCAGATGACATTTCTAGACATAACCTGGGCCAGAAGGGAACCCATTGCCTCGAAGTGAAAGATCCACTCAAGGCAAGATTCATTACCTACTGATTGAAGAGCCCCTGGGCCCTGAATAGTCAACAGTGGTAGCCAGGCAGTACTCGTCATGGGCCTTGACTGGAATTCAGAGAAGTGCTGGCTTCCGGTTAGCACATTCCCAACTGCAATGGCCATGGGGAAGACTCATTCCGCTTCAGAAAAGGAGAGAGAAGAGTAAAGGGGACTTTGTCTTACAGCTTAGGTACCAGCTGGGCTGCAGTGGAATAGAGCACCAAGCAAGCTCTTCAGGTCCCCAATTCTAATCCTTGGCTCTCGGACAGCAAGCATTTTAGGACCTGCCCTGAGAGGGGAACCCACTGCTTAAGCCTGGCAGCATTCATCAAAAGTTGACTGAAGAGCCTGGGGCTTGAGTGAATATCAGCGGTAGCCAGGCAGTACTCACTGCAAGCCTAGGAAGTGGTAGCAATGGGGAGAGACTAATGGGAGGGGAATGGAGGGGAAAGGAAGGGGTGGAGGAGGGGAGTGGAGGGAGGGAAAAGAGTGGGAAGGACATTGTCTTGTGTCTTGAGTACCAGCTCACTGTACTAAAACAGAGCACCAGGTAGATTCCTAACTTTCTGATTCCAGATCCTGGCTCCCAGAGAGCATCTCTGGACCCACCTGGGGGCATAGGATATTCATTGCCCAAAAGGGAAGGACACAAGCCTGGCTACCTTTACCACTTGATGATTGTAGAGTCCTAGGGACTTGAGCATATGTAAGTGGTAGACAGGCAGTGGTTATGAGAGGCCTTGGATTAGACCCAGTACATTCTGGCTTCAGCTCTAACCCAGCATACTCCCATTGGTGGTGGCCACAGGAGTGCTTGTGTCACTACTCCCCCAGCTCCAGGAAGCACAGCATAGAGAGAGAGAAACTCTATTTGTTGGGGAAAAAGTAAGGGAAGAAAGCAAGAGTCTCTCCCTAGTAATCCAGAGAATTATTCTGGATCTTATCCAAGTCCACCAAGGTGGCACCACTATAAGAGCCACAGTGTTACTGGGCTTCAGGTGTCCCCTAATGCAGATATGGCTGCAGTGACCCAAAATCTACATTGTAACACCCAAGTCCCTCTGAATACCTGGAAAGCTTTCAGAAAAAGGGCAGGTACAAACAAACCCAGATTGCAAAGGCTACAATAAATATCTAACCCTTCAATGCCCAGTCACTGATGAACATCCACAAGCACCAAGGCTATCAAGGAAAACATGACCTTACCAAATGAACTAAATAAGGCACAAGGATCTAATCCCAGAGAGACAGAGATATGTGACCTTTCAGAGAAATCAAAAGAGCTGTTTTCAGGAAACACAAAGAAATTCAAGATAACACAGAGAAGACGTTGAGAATCCTATCAGATAAATGTAACAAAGACATTGAGATAATTTAAAAGAATCAAGTAGAAATTCTGGAATTGAAAAATGCAACTGACATAATGAAGAATGTATCAGAGTGCCTCACCAACAGAACTAATCAAGTCAAAGAATTAGTAAGCTTGAAGACAGGCTATTTGAAAATATACAGTCAGAGGAAACAAAAGAAAAAATAATTTAAAAACAATAAAGCATACCTACAAAATCTAGAAAATAGCCTCAAAATGGTAAATCTAAGAGGTATTAGCCTCGAAGAGGAGGTAGAGACAAAGATAGAGGTAGGAAGTTTACTCAAAGAGATAATAACGGAACTTCACAAACCTAGAGAAAGATACCAATATTCAAGTACAAGGAGGTTACAGAACAGCAAGCAGATTTGACACAGATAAGACTACTGCAAGATCATTAATAATCAAACTCCAAAAGGCAAGGATAAACAAAGCATCCTAAAAGCAAGAAGAGAAAAGAAACAAACGCCTTACAATGGAGTTCCAGTATGTCTGGCAGAAAACTTCTCAATGGGAACTTTACAAGCCAGGAGAGAGTGTCATGATATATTTAAAGTGGTGAAAGAAAAAAAAAAAGAACTTTTCCTAGAATAGTATATCCAGCAAAAGTATCCATCAAACATGAAGGAGAACTAAGATTCTCCCAAACAAAAGCTGATAGATTTCATCAACACTAGATCTGCCCTACAAGAAATGCTAAAGGGAGTTCTTCAATCTGAAGAAAAAAAAAAAATGTTAACAAGTAATAAGAAATCATCTGAAGGTACAAAACTCACTGGTAATAGCAGGGACACAGAAAAATACAGAATAGTACAACACTGTAATTGTGGTGTGTGAACTACTCTATCTTGAGTAAGAAAACTAAAGATGAACTGAATCAAAAATAAGAGCTACAACAATGTTTTGAAACATAGATAGTAAAATAAGATATAAAGAGAAACAATAAAAGTTAAAAAGCAGAGGGACAAAGTTAACTGTAGAGTTTTTATCAGTTTTCTCCTTGTTTCTTTGATTTATTTGCTTGTTTATGAAATCAGAGTTAGGTGTTCATCAGTTTAAAATAATAGGTTATAAGATCATATTTGCAAGCCTCATGGTAAACTCAAATCAAAACACATACAACAGATAAACAAAAGATAAAGAGCAAGAAATTAAAACGTACCACCAGAGAAAGATAACTTTCACTAAAAGGAAGACAGGGGTCCAGGCATTGTGGCTCACGCCTGTAATCCCAACACTTTGCGATCCCGAGGCAGGTGGATTACTTGAGGTCAAGAGTTCAAGACCAGCCTGGCCAACATGGTAAAACCCTGTCTCTACCAAAAATACAAAAATTAGCCAGGCATGGTGGCACATGCCTGTAATCTCAGCTGCTCGAGAGGCTGAGGCAGGAGAATTGCTTGAACCCGTGAGGCAGAAGTTGCAGTGAGCTGAGATCACACCACTGCACTCCGGCCTAGGTGACAGAGCAAGACCTCGTCAAAAAAAAAAAAGGAAGACGCAAATGAAGAAAAGAAGGAGGAGAAGACCAGAAACCACAGAACAAAATGGCAGGGGTACGTCCTTACTTATTAATAATGAAAGCTGAACATAAAAGTACTAAACTGTACAATCAAAAGACATACAGTGGCTTAATGAATTTTTTTTAAAAAAGACCCAGTGATCAGCTGCCTACAATGACATGCTTCACATGTAAAGATACAAAGAGACTAATAATAAAAGGATGATAAAAGATATTCCATGCCAGTGGAAACCAAAGAAGACAAGGAGTGGCTATATTTATATCAGACAAAATAGATTTCACAACAAAAACTATAAAAAGAGATGAAGGAAGTCATTATATAATGATTAAAAAACTCAATTAACCAGAAGACTTAAAAATTGTAAATATATATGCACCCAACACTGGAGCATCCAAATAAATAAAGCAAATATTACTAGAGCAAAAGACACAGATAGAATCCTGTAAAATAACAGCTATAGACTTCAGCACATCACTTTCAATATTGAACAGATCTTTCAGACACAAAATAAACAAAGAAACATCGGATTAACCAGCATTACAAACGAAATAGAGGTAACATATACTTACAGAACATTTCATCTAACGGCTGCAGAATACACACTGTTTTCTTCAGCAAATGGATCATTCTCAAAAACAGACAAAATGTTAGGCCACAAAACAAGTCTTAAAACATTCAAAAAACCTGAAATAACATCAAAAATTTTTCTCTGACCAAAATGGAATAAAACTAGAAATCAATAACAAGAGGTATTTTGGAAACTATGCAAACACATGGAAATTAAACAATAATTAATGAACAGTGGATCAATGAAGACATTAAAAGGAAACTGAAAATTTTCTTGAAATAAATGATAATGGAAACATAATATTCCAAAACCTATGGGATACTTTACCACTAAGTACTAAGAGGGAACTTTACCACTATAAGCATCTACAGTTAAAAAGCAGAAAAACTTCAAATAAACAACCTAATCATGCATCTTAAAGAATCTGAAAAGTAAGAGCAAATCAAATGAATTTTTTTTAAAAAAACTAGTAAAAGAGAAAAGTAGTAAAAGAGAAAAATAATAAACATCACAGCAGAAATAAATGACATTGAAAAAAGAAAATAATACAAAAATCAATTAAAGAAAAGGTTGTTCTTTGAGAAGATAAACAAAATGAACAAATCTTTAGCCAGACTAAGAAAAAAAGACAGAATGCCCAAATAAGTAAAATCAGAGAGTAAAAGAGAGACAGCACAACTTATATTGCAAAAATTCAAAGGATCATTAGTGGCTACTATGAGCAACTATATGCCAATAAATTGGTAAACCTAGAAGAAATGGACAAATTCCTAGACACATACAAATATACCAAGATTGAACCATGAGGAAATCCAAAACCTAAACAGACCAAAAACAAGTAATGAGATTGATGCCATAATAAAGTTTCCCAGTCAAAAGAAAAAAAAAAAAAAAAAAAACAGGCCTGAGACCCAATGATTTCACCGTTGAATTATACTAAATATGTTTTAAAAACTAATACCAATTCTACTTCAATTATTACAAAAAAAAGAGGGGAGGGAATACTTCCAAACTCATTCCACAAAACCAGTATTATCCTGAAACCAAAATAAAGCAAAAACATATCAAAAACAGAAAATTACAGGCCAATAAAACTGATGAACATTGATGCAAAGACCCTCAACAAAATACTAGTAAAGCAACTTCAAAACGCATTAAAAAGATCATTCATTAGGACCAAGTGGGATTTATCCCTAGGATGCTGGCATAGTTCAACATACGCAAATCAATCATTGTGGTACATCAAGTCAACACAATGAAGGACAAAAACCATACAATCATTTCAACTGATGATGAAAAAAAGGTATTTGATAATATTCAACATCCTTTCATGATAAAAAAAAAAAAACCCTAAAAAAACTGGGTATAGAAGGAATACACCTCAACACAACAAAAGCCATATAAGACAGACCCATAGCTAATATCATACTGAATGGGAAAAAATGAAAGCCTTTCCTCCAAGATCTGGAACATGACAAGGATGCCCACTTTCACCACTGTTATTCAACATAGTACTGTAAATCCTACCTATCAATTGAACAAGACAAAGAAATAAAGGTCATCCAAAATTGAAAGGGAAGAAGGTAAATTGCCCTTGTTTGCAGACAATATGATACTACATTTGGAAAGAACTAAAGACTCCACCAAAAAACTATTACAACAAATTCCGTAAAGTTGCAAGATACAAAATCAACACACAAAAATCAGTAGTATTTCTATATGCCAATAGTGAACAATCTGAAGAAGACATCAAGAAAGTAATCCCATTTACAAAGGCTACAAAGAAAATTAAATACCTAGGAATTAACTAAGGAAAAAAAGGTCTCTACAATGAAAACTATAAAACACTTTTGAAAAAAATTGAAGAGGACAGAAAAAAATGGCAAGATATTCCATGTTCATGAATTGGAAGAATCAATATTGCTAAAATGTCCATACTACCCAAAGCAATCTATACATTCAATGATCTTCCTATAAAAATACTACTGACATTCTTCAGAGAAATAGAAAAAAAAAATCCAACAATTTACATGGAAGCACAAAAGACCCAGAATAGCCAAATCTATCTTTAGCAAGAACAACAAAACTGGAAGGATTACATTATCTGACTTCAAATTAAACTACAGAGCTATGGTGACCAAAACAGCACAGTACTGGCATAAAAACAGACACAAAGACCAATGGAACAGAAGAGAGAACCCAGAAACATCATTGTAGATGAATGTATTTACACTGAAATAATTTTTGATAAAGCTGTCAAGAACATATACTGGGGAAAGGACAGTCTCTTCAATAAGTAAGGCTGGGAATACTGGATATCTATATGTAAAAGAATGAAACTAGACCCCTCTCCCCATGTACAAAACTCAACTCAAAATGGATTAAAGACTGAAATCTTTTATCTCAAACTACGAAACTACTACAAAAAACATTGAGAACATTGAGGAAACTCTTCAGGACTACAACGAGATATAATCTCACCTCAGTTAAAATGGCTTTTATCTAAAAGTCAGGAAATAACAAATGCTGACAAAAATGTGAAGAAAAGGGAACACTCATACATTGTTGTTGGAAATGGAAATTAGTACAACCACTATGAAGAGCAGTTTCAAAGTTCCTCAAAAAACTAAAAATAGAGCTACCATATGATCTAGCAATCCCACTCCCTGTTATATACCCAAAAGAAAGGAAATCGGTAGATTGCAGCACTATTCACAATAGTCAAGATTTGGAAGCAACTTAATGTACATCAAGAGATGAATGGATAAAGAAAATGTTGTTATATATACACAATGGAATACTATTCAGCCATAAAAAGAATGAGATCCTGTCATTTGCAACAAGGATGGAACTGCAGGTCATTATACTAAGTGAAATAAGCCAGGCACAGAAAGACAAAGTTTGCATGTTTTGGCTTATTTATGGCGGCTAAAAATTAAAACAATTGAATTCATGAACATAAAGATTAGAACAATGATTACCAGACGCTGGGAAGGGTAGTGGGAGAAGGATGGATAATGGATACAAAAATATAGATAGGAAGAATGAATAAGATCTAGTATTTGCTAGCACAACAGGGTGACTGCAGTCAGTAATGATTTTTTGTACATTTAAAAATAGCTAAAGAGTATAACTTAATTCTTTGTAATACAAAGAAGGGATAAATGCTTGAAGTGAGGAAACCCCCATTGCCCTGTTGTGATTATTATGCATTGTAGGCCTGTATCAAAACATCTCCTGTATCCCATAAATATATACCACTACTATGTGCCCACAAAAATTAAAAATACTTTTTTATATGTTTGTGGCCATTTGTATATCTTCTTTTGAGAACTGTCTACTCATGTCATTGGCCCACTTTTTGACAGGATGGTTTGGTTTTTTTCTTACTAATTTGTTTGAGTTCCTTGTAAATTCTGGATATTAGTCCTTTGTCAGATATATCGATTGTGAAGATTTTTTCCCACTCTGTGGGTTGTCTGTTTACTCTGCTGACTGTTCTTTTTGCTGTGTAGAAGCTCTTTAGTTTAATTAAGTCCCACTTATCTATCTTTGTTCTTGTTGCATTTGCTTTTGGGTTCTTGGTCATGAAAAAATATTCAACATCACTAATGATCAGAAAAATGCAAATCAAAACCACAATGTAATACCACCTTACTCCTGCAAAAAAAAAAAATGGCCATAATAAAAAAAAAAATAGATGTTGGCATATATGGGGTGAAAAGGGAACACTTCTATACTGCCGGTGGGAATGTAAACTAGTACAACCACTGTGGAAACCAGTGTGGAGATTTCTTAAAGAACTAAAAGTTGAACTACCATTTGATCCAGCAATCCCACTACTGGGTATCTACCCAGAGGAAAAGAAGTCATTTTATGAAAAAGATGCTAAAAAAAAAAAAAGAAAGAAAAGAAAAGATGCTTACACATGCATGTTTATAGCAGCACAATTTGCAATTGCAAAAATATGGAACCAGTCCAAATGCCCATCAATCAATGAGTGGATAAAGAAAACTGTGGTATATATATACAATGGAATACTTCTCAGCCATGAAAAGGAGTGAATTAATGGCATTTGCAGCAACCTGGATGGAACTAGAGACTATTATTCCTTTTATTTATTTTTTTTTTTGAGACAGAGTCTTGCTCTGTCACCCAGGCTGGAGTGCAGTTGCACGATCTTGGCTCACTGCAACCTCTGCCTCCCAGGTTCAAGCAATTCTCCTGCCTCAGCCTCCCAAGTAGCTGGGATTACAGGCACCCACCACCATGCCCAGCTAACTTTTGTATTTTTAGTGGAGACGGGGTTTCACCATGTTGGCCAGGCTGGTCTCGAACTCCTGACCTCATGATCCGCCCACCTCAGCCTCCCAAAGTGCTGGGATTACAGGCATGAGCCACCACACCCAGCCCTGGAGACTATTATTCTAAGTGAAGTAACTCAGGAATGGAAAATCAAACTTCGTATGTTGTCACTCTTAAGTGGGAGCTAAGCTATGAGAATGCAAAGGCATAAGAATGATACAATGGACTTTGGGGCCTGGGGTGGGGAAGGAGAGGAATGGGGGTGAGGGATAAAAGACTACAAATTGGGTTCAGTGTATACTGCTTGGATGATGGGTGCTCCAAAAATCTCACAAATCACCACTAAAGAACTTACTCATGTAACCAAATACCCCCATTCCCCAAAAACCTACAGAAATTAAAATGTTTTTTAAAAAATAATAATTTTTTTAAAAAAGTAAAGTAGCCAGACTAGATACAGATACATAAATAGAGATCTCAAAGGAACTTGAACCAGGCAGTGAGCATATGGGATTGAAGGGTAGGGACAATGGTTACAAGGTATCTCACTGTCTGAAAAAGTGACATTTAAGCCACAATATAAAGAAGAGAGACTTGGGGAGGGAGGAGCAAAGCTATAAGAGGACAAATGTTGTAAAAAGCTTCTTCAAAAAGGACCAACTCCAAAAGAAGCAGATACATGAAACATCCAGTGAAATAAGGAAGCCAAGAGTGGCAAGAGCAAAGAAAACTCAGAGGGCAATTAAGTCAAAATGGGCCAAGGAATCACAACAGGTTAAATTATTCAGACTCTTTAGATTCCATTAAAGGTGGTGAATTTTATCTTCAAGCAAAGGGAAGTCATGCAAGGGGGTTTTGTTTTTGTTGTTTTGTTTTGTTTTGTTTTGTTTGAGACAGAGCTTTGTTTTGTTTTGTTTTGTTTTGTTTTGTTTTGTTTTGTTTGAGATAGTCTTGCTCTGTTGCCTAGGCTGGAGTGTAGTGGTGTGATCAGCTCACTGCAACCTCTGCCTCCTGGGTTCAAGCAATTTTCATGCCTCAGCCTCACAAGTAGCTGGATTTACAGATGAATACACCACCATTCCCATCTAATTTTTGTATTTTTATTAGACGGTGTTTCTCCAGGTTGGCCAAACTGGTCTCAAATTCCTAGCCTCATGTGATCTGCCCTCTTTGCCCTCCCAAAGTGCTGAGATTACAGGCGTGAGCCACTGCGCCTGGCCCACGCAAGGGTTTTAAGTACAGGACTGACGTGATCAGATTCGTCTTTGACAAAGATCTCTTCTGATTTCAATGTGAAGAGACCACTTCTGGAGTTAACACAGTAAATCCAGGCAAGAAAAGATGGTGGCCCAGGCAAGACGAATGGGAAGAGAGAGGAGACAAACTCAAACATCTTTAGGGGTGAAACCACATTATCTCATTTAATCCCCAATAGCCTTATGGAAAAAAAGGTATTGCCTCTACTTTATTAAAAAAAAAAAAAAAAAAAAAAAAAAAAAAAAAAAAAAAAAACGGGTGGGGTGGGGAAGGAAAGAAACGGGTGGGGTGGGGAAGGAAAGAAACCCAGAGAAAAGGAATTAACAGATCATGGTTGCCAGGAAATAATAAGCAGAGCTGCAGTTAAGAGTCAGGTTTCTGGCTTCAGGTCTGAAACTCCACTACAACACAGCTCCCCTCAAATGGCAGCAAATAACACTTCATACAAAATGATTTTTTAAGAATTGACTATGTTTTCAACAAATGAAAAATGTTACAGAACAGAATGATTTTACACTTAACTGAACTGTATTTTAAATAAACTATAGGGTTTTTTCATTATTTTTCTAAGCACACTGCTCAAAGAGAAAAGGAAAAGGAGAGACCAATTCCACACAAAATGTTAAATGAATATTTGCCTTTAATCTACAAGGCTAAATACCAAATGATTATGGCTACTTCCTCATGTTGAAATGAAACTAGCTAACATATCTATTTAGAATTCAGTAACAATGACATATTTGATAGCCCTTTAGAAGTTACTACTTTCAGCAGGTGCCAACTTTGTACATCTAGAAAATAACTAAAAATCTATTTTGATGAGAGTTATCAAATTTTAAAATTATCTGGGTTATAAAGTGAGTTAATATATATCTCCAAACTCTAACAGCGATGTAGCCTACTAGTTAGTTCTTATGAAGACAAGTATGTCTTAAACAAAGAAGATAAAATTTTCATATAGGAATTATCTCAAATTATAATTACATTCTTATGGTTAAAGCAATTTTGGATTCTTTAGTGTCTTTAACAAACTAACACTAAAATACAAAAACAAAAGGGCAGGGGCACTGTATACAATTTTACTCCAGCCTCCTTTGTAATTTGCTCTTCACTTCTCATTTCTCTACTACAATTCATTGACTCATCATTTATTCACTCACTCATTCATTTGTTCATCAAATATTTTCAAACACCTGTTACATGCAGGATACCATTTGAAGTGCTACAGAACATACACAAATAAACCAGAAATTAGCTCAAAAAGATTGCAACCCCAGGAAAGAATACGACTTTGATATACTTCAATAAGGATAAGAAGAGGTAGAAGACATAAGTACAATAAAACAAGTATAAAGTACTTTAATATTCAGAAGTAGGAATGCCATTTCTAGCCAGGAGAGTCCGGGGAGTTTTAATGATGGAAAAAAAGTGCATGCTGCTGGACACTGAAGGACAGTCTGTTCTTCAATGATTGTTTCTGATATTTGAATTAACTCCTATGTGGTTCACAGACCAGGAAATAATGTCAATAGAACTTTGAAGTTGACACTCAATTTTTCCCAATATAAATGTTTGAACCTCTAAACAGCAACAGAAAATCAAAGCACATGACTGTATACAATGCACCATTATCCCATTATTCTCCCTTAACCCTTCATTCCAGCTATCTTCACCTTTCTACTTACAATTAAAGTTATATTTTATTATGATTGTTACTGGGGTTTGGCTTTTTTCTTTTTTATTTTCTGTTTGTTTACTTTGTTGTTGATCTGATTATAAAGTTGTATAAATGTTGAGTGACCTAACCCAGACAATTTATTTTTTAAAATCCTCCATTGTTACTTTGTAATGTATTACATTATAACATAAGTGCCTGTAATATTTGGGCCTGTGGACGTGGAGAGTAGGTGTGAAGAATACCCAGAATGGAGGACATAAGAGAACAAAAATATGAATAGAGAAAAGTTTAGATTATGTCTGCAAAAGAATAAGGGGCCTGGATGCAACATATAGTGGATAAAAAAAAAAGAAGAATTGGATTGTTGGGAACAAAACTGCCAAAGATTTCACACTATGTACTTGTAGAAGCAGTGAAGGCTTCTGAGCTGGTCAGTGACATGAACAGAAATATGCTTTAAAAAGATACATCCTTAAAGACTTAATATTGTTAAAAAAAAAAAAAATGCTGATTCTCACCAGTGATCTATGCAACATAATCCAGATGAAAATCCCAGCAAGTTTTCTTTTTTTTAAGTAACAAGTTATTTTCCACACTTTTACAAAATGCAAAAAAAAACAAAATAGCAAAACAACCTTGAAAAAAGAGGAATAGATACGGAGGGGTTTCACAAGTGAACTCAAGATACACTATAAATCGACATACAGTAATCAAGACAATGTGGTATTGGCATGAGACTAAACAGATCAGTGGAACAGAATAAAGACTCCAGAAACAAACCCATGCTCATATGCTCAACTGGTTTTCAACAAAGATGCCAAAGTAATTCAAAGAGGAAAGGAAAGTCTTTTCAATAAATAATGTTGGAGCAATTGGATATCCATTTGGAAAAAAATAAACCTCACATTATATACAAAAATTAATTTGAGATGGATCACAGACATAAACAAAGAACTATACTTATAAAGCTCTCTAAAGAAAACATAAGACAATATCCTGATGACCTGTAATAGACAATGATTTCTTAGGCCGCAGAAAGCAAAAATCTTAAAAGAAAAATGACAAACTAGACCTCTTCAAGTTTCAAAACTTCTGCTCATCCAAAGTCACTGTGAAAAAATGAATAGCCATGCCGAGGACTGGGAGAAAATATTCACAAAACAAATTTTCATCAAAGGACTTGTGTCCTTCTATATAAAGAACTCCTATAACAATAACAAAAAAATTTAACTGGGCAAAAGACATGAATATACATCTCACAGAGTGAAGTATAAAAATGGCCAATAAGCCATGAAAAAAAAAAATGCTCATCATTAGTTATCAGGGAAATGCTAATTAAAATCACAATTAGCTAGCACCCTACATACATTAGAATATCTAAATTAAAAAGACTGACAGTACTAAATGTTGGAGAGGATGTTGAGCAACCAGAACTGTCATATATCACTAGTAGGAATGTAAAACAGTCTAACTACTTTGCAAAAAGTTTTGGCAGTTTCTTCAAAGAATAAATATATAACAACCCTTTAACTCAGCAAATCTTCTCCTCATCATTTAGCCAAGATAAATGAAAACATAAGTCCACAAAAAGATTTACACAGAAGAAGGTATATTCATTGAATTGAACACTACTCAGTAATAGAAAAATAAATAGCCTCTGTTACATGCAAAAACACAGATGGATGTTAAAAAATAGTATGTCGAACAAAATAAAACAAAGATTAAAACATACCTACTGTATGATCCCATTTATAAAAAGTTTAGGGCCGGGCGCGGTGGCTCAAGCCTGTAATCCCAGCACTTTGGGAGGCCGAGGCGGGCGGATCACCAGGTCAGGAGATCGAGACCATCCTGGCTAACACGATGAAACCCCGTCTCTACTAAAAAATACAAAAAACTAGCCGGGCGAGGTGGCGGGCGCCTGTAGTCCCAGCTACTCAGGAGGCTGAGGCAGGAGAATGGCGTGAACCCGGGAGGCGGAGCTTGCAGTGAGCTGAGATCCGGCC
Organism: Rhinopithecus bieti; assembly: GCF_001698545.2. Lineage (NCBI taxonomy): Eukaryota > Metazoa > Chordata > Mammalia > Primates > Cercopithecidae > Rhinopithecus > Rhinopithecus bieti. The sequence goes on from NW_016809622.1 coordinate 1,378,479, forward strand.
ACTGCACTCCAGCCTGGGCGACAGAGCGAGACTCCGTCTCAAAAAAAAAAAAAAAAAAAAAAAAAAAAAAAAGTTTAGAATAGGCAACTTAAACCTATTATGAAAAAAAGAATATGAACAGCAGTTACCTAGGTGCAGGCATGTTCTGTCACCTAGGTGACAGAAATGTTCTGTAACTCGAGAGACATACGGATGACACAGATACATCCATTTGTCAAAACTGCACAGTTAAGGTTTGTATCTTTCAATGTATGTAAATTTTACCTTACAAAAAGCCATAAAAAATAAGAGTAGATGGAAATATAGAAAAAGCAAGCACACCAGAAGGTTGATAATTGCTTAAGCTTAGCGCTGTGTGCACAGGAGTTTATTATACTATCCATTTACTTTGTATGCATTTGAACTGCAGGTTTAAAAAAAATCACAAATAAAATTCATACATGCATACACATATATATTCATATAAGATGACACCACCAACACAGACACCAACCTAGAAAGATGATTCATAAAATCTACTCTGACATGACCTAGGCCTGCCTAACATTTTAACTCTACATTTATGCTACAAATGTTCTCTTCCACCCCTATTTAACCCTCTCTTTCATCCTCCCCATTTCTCTTTCTCAGCGTGGTAGACTGCAAATATGATCAAAATGGTCTCCTCTACGTATTCACTCTCTGTGTAATGAGACTGTACAGCTCCTTTCATCAAGGGAAATTATGGAGGAATCATTTTATTCCTCCCCTCCTTGAATCTGGACTGACTTTGTGGCTTGCTTTGGGTAAGGGAATGATGAGATCATTCTGAATTAAGGTAAGCTGTAAATCCAATGATGTGTATCCTTGTAAGAGACAGAAAAGACAGAGAAACACAGGGGAGAGAGCCTTGTGAAGACAGAGGCAGAGACTGCAATGATGAGTCTAACAGCCAAGGAACACCAAGGGTTGCCAGCAGCTAGTAGAGGCTAGGAGAGAGGCATGGAACAGATTCTCCCTGACAGCCTTCAGAGTAAACCAGCCCTGTTGACACCTTGATTTTGGAGTCTGTCCTCCAGAACAGTGAGAGAATAAATTTCTGTTGTTTTAAGTCACCAATTTTGTTATAATTTGTTACAGCAGCCCTAGGAAACCAATACACCAGCCAAGAGCAGAAAAATCATCTAAGTCCAGCCCAAAATTAACAACCCATAGAATCATGACCTAAATAAATTGTTGTTGTAAGCTACTACGTTTGTGATGGTTTGTTACACAGTAAAGCTAACTGGCACAATCAACCTAGCAAATACCCACTCCTCTTTTAAAAATTCTCTCTCCCAAAGCCAGTCTTACTACTCTCAGATAAAGCACATCACTCCTACCTTTATAACCTCACTATACCCACAAAATAGTTTTTCTATAATAGCATCTATAAAATGTTATTGCATTTTTTTGCATGTGTGTCAACTTTGAACGGGCTGTATGCTCTCTCAAGGCAAAGATTATGTGAGACTGAATTTGTGTATGTCAATGCCAGACAGGATGACATTATCTACGTGAAATTTTCCCCAAAATATCCACTCTTTATAAAGTTCATCTTCATCTATAATACTTATTTGTAAGCAAATACAAACACACTACAATATTCCAGAAACCAATCAACTAACAAAGAAATGTAGAACTTTTTAAATTGTCCATAATAGTTCAAACGGAACCTCTGAAGTCAACATAAAATATAACCAACTCTACTTACAGTCATGTAATATTCCTTTCCTATTCCTTCTAATCATCAAATAATATGGTAATCCCAAAAGTGGACAATACCAAAAGACTATGCAAGTGATAGCTCTAATCTAGCACTGAGTCTTGAATGTATAAACGCCAAGAAGGGAAGTATTCCCAAAGAAAAGGAGAAAGTACATTTTTCTAAAGTGGAAGATTGAGGCAACAAATCCTTCCATAAAGAAAATCTGTAAGAAAAAAAAAAAGAAAGGAAAGTGGATATTGAAGTCCTTACCTAATGCATAAAAGAAGATATGACTCTGGGCCAGAATTTTCTACTGTATTAACCCCTTCCTGGATATAAGTCAAGCATTTAGCAAATTACCTGCATATGTTTAGCAAATGTGTGCTGGGGAGCTACTTTTGCTATTTTTAAAAATAATTATGCCTTGTTGGTCCTTTTTTACATAACCATCTCTCAGGAAAAGCTTCGTGTCAATATGTTTCCACATACACAGCTCATTCTGAACACAAAAACCCAGGAGACAGGAAGAATCAAACCTAGAATCTCAGTTTCTTGATTTACACTGAGATATGTTTTGCTCTCTATGCCATGCTGACTTCTCAAGAGTAGAAAATTTTAAATATTTTTTAAGGGGCAATTTGAGGTTTATGTAAATGACTTTCAGTTGTTATTGCTATTCACCATTAGCCTCAATAATCAAGAGCTGGATTACTTAATGAAGAGAGACATGGTGATTAAAATGCTCAAGAAAAGGACAAGTCAAATGGAGGTGCCAAGGCCAGCTTTCAAAGATATCAAAGCAGCAAGAATTCTGCACAAAAAGAAGTTGTCACAGAAAACTGCAAAAATTACAGAGGTTATAGAAGGGAGACCGAACAAAATCCCTTTTGTAGTAAAGAAATTTTTGTGTATCAAGGACGCAGAGGGAAAGGACACGAGGAAACTTCCAAAACTGCACAGTTAAGGTTTGTATCTTTCAATGTATGTAAATTTTACAAAAAGCCAGAAAAAATAAGAGTAGATGGAAGTATAGAAAAAGCAAGCACACCAGAAGGTTGATATACAGCTCTGTTAAAACTAACTCTTATTAGACTTACTAGAAAGTCAACACAAGACTATTAAATCAAATGATGCTCACAGACTAAACAAGTAAATTGCTAACCAGAAATAAAGAAAATGATGTAACTTTCAGCCATGCCTATTTTGTACTCTGGAAGCAAAATATGTTTATAAATATTTGACACAACTTATTTCATTAATGAAAAAATATTTAGCACCTACAATGTTCAGGCACCACGCGAGAGGCTAAAGACAAGCAAGTTACACTGGTCATTCCCCTCAAGGAACTTAAAAGTAAAATGAGTAATATAGAGATACATAAGATAAATAAACAAAGGGGAAGACAAAAAAATTCAGACAGTGAGGGAAAAGAATGCTTCCTAGAAGAAATGACCTAAGCAAGAATTCAATAAGGGAAGAAGTAGGGCATTTCAACAAAGTGTTATCCACAAAGCACACAAATACAAACACACACACGTGTGCACACACACACACACACCACAGAGTACAGCACATTTATATAAAAGTATTTTACTAAGGCCAGAACCACTCATTCAAAAAATATACATTGAATACCAATGATGTTTCAAGCACAGTTCTCAGAATTAGACCATAAATGAAGAAATAACTCAAAATCTCTGTCCTGAAAAGTTCATTCAAATTTTAGAGGGGTGAGAAAAATAAGGAACAAAAGAAATAAATACATAATACATTCAAAGATGACAGGTGCTATGCAGAAAAATTAAGCAGATAAATTAAGAGTCAAATTGAACCCAGAAAGACAAGTACAATTTGTAAAGGCGTTAAGGCTGGGGAAGGTCATTCTGAAAAAGTGGAACAGCAGAAGCTCAAGTATTAAAATACGTGTGTTCCTACCAGCCAGAGAAGTCTATTTCTCCCCAAAAGGCTTAAAATGGAAAAGTTTTGATACAAATGAAAGGTGCATAAGGCCTTCAAATGTCTGGCAAGATGCTGTAAGCTTTACCCCACTACCAACGAGAAGCTATTGAAAGACTCCAGTGGAGGAAAATCAACGTATTTCCTCAGTCCTCCTCAATATCTACACAGCATTTGAAAATATTAATCACACACCTCCCATTCACTCATTCAATAAGCATTCACTATGCAGCTACATGATATTGTGTTTAAAACAATATTTTTACTACAACACTATTACATGTCATTATGTCATAAAGGTTACAGAAGTATATTCATTTCCAGTCACTAAGGAAGACAGATGCCTATATCCCACTCTAGCTAACACAAGACACTATATGCTAAATAATATCATGGATGCATAAAATTCAGTTATAACACAGAAAAGAACACTATAAAATGTTAATCTTGTGAAACCAAGAAAGGCTTCATGGAGGATCTGAAAAACAAGTAGAATGCAATCAAAAAAAAGATGGACAGAAAAAGGTATCTCAGGTGGAGGAGCAGCAGGAACACAGGTTTAAAGGTACACAATTGAATATCATTGCAAGTGCAGTATGGCTAAAGCACAGGCAAGAAACCTTGTATTACAAAATGCAAATGTTTCTTGGACGAACTATTTTTCTTTCAAAATTAAAATCACTTTTAATATGCCACATGGGGGAAAGTAGATTTCTTACAATTTAGATTAACATTCCACTGCACAGAAGAAGGTCAATCAGAAAAAAATGATAGCTACTGTTTTTATTTTTATGTCACTGAAAGGTTAATATATAGTTTTTTGGTTTTTTTGTTTGTTTGTTTGTTTGAGACGTAGTTTCACTCTGTTGCCCAGGTTGGAGTGCAGTGGCACGGTCTCAGCTCACTGCAACATCCGCTTCTCAGGTTCAAGCGATTCTCTTGCCTCAGCCTCCCAATAGCTGGTATACAGGCGCGTGCCACCACGCCCGGCTAATTTTTGTATTTTCAGTAGAGACAGGGTTTTGCCATGTTGGCCAGGTTGGTCTTGAACTCCTGACCTCAAGTGATCCACCTCCCTCGGAATACATAGACATTTTGAGGATAAAAGCAAGACAGCTTCCTAACAGTAAGCAAGGTGGGTATATGATAAGAATATACAGAGAGATAAGTCACAAATGCAAATGGGTCAAGCTAGGACAGGTCTCATATGCTGTGAGCACCCTGTCTCTTTAAAGCAAGATAGTAAAAAAGGTAGTGACACAATTAGATAATATTTTAGAAATGCAGCCTTCTGTAAAATGCAAATCTGATCATTCCCTTGATCAGAAACCTCCAATGATTTCCCGTTTAGAAATCAAAACCCTTTAAACAGATCCCTGGATCACCTCAGCAGCCTCCTCTCATCACCCACCTCCTATCCCCTACCCCAAGTCCCTCTACCACTCTGGCCCTCTTCCACTTATCTGAAGTGGTCATTTTCCATGCCCCTTTGGCACATGGTACGCTCTTCCTCACCTCTTCTTAGAAAGGATCTTGGTTTGGTTCAAGTCTACTTAGCCGTTGGATTTCAATATGTCAGAAAAATTTCCCCTCACTTCATATTCTAGGCCAGGTCCCCTGTTATACACTCCCAAAATGCCAGGTACTATTCCTTCACAGTATTTCTCACTGTTGGAATGATATGTTTATTTTAGCAATTATATATTGAATCGTGGTGTCTCCCACTACAAGATCCATGAATTCAGTGATTATGACTGCTTTGCTCATGAATATATCCCCAGAATCTAGCACAGTGGCTGGCATAGAGAAGAAGGTTAAATAAGCACTTGCTGAATTAATTAAATGCAAAAAGCCAAATTAAGTCTTTCTTGTGGAGACTGCCCCATGTATCATAGGATGTTTAGCAGCATTCCTGGCCTCTACCAATAAATGCCAATAACAACACTTCCTGCTCCGGTTATGACATTCAAAAATGTCCCCAGGCATTGCCAAATGTCCCCTGGGGTAGGGAATTGCTCCCAGTTGGGAACCAGGGAGCTAGTATAGCCATATATCCTGGTTGTACAAGGCAGTCCCTTTTAATGCCTGTTACCCTGGTAAAATTATTAACAGAATCCCCTTTTACTCTCAGAAATATCCCAATTTGGATGAGTATTATATTGTCATCCTATCCATGGCTCATCTGGATGTGTCCTTATGAGGGCTCTTGCCCAGAATGAGTGAATTGTTATATACATAATGATCACGGTTTCACTTCCCACAAAGCAGAAATTATAACATTTCCGACAAATGTGTGTGTGTTTTTTTAAATCTACATAGTAGGCTTTGGAATTAGTAGAAATAGTGTAATGACAATGAACAGAAGAAATATGACAAAGTTAGAATAAATAATCCTACATGATGATTAAACGTAGAAAAACAATGACAGAAAGAAGTCAAAAATGATTCCTAAGTGTTAGCCTGGGAAAGCTGGGTAAGAAGCCATTTATCAAGATTAGACACACTGTAGGAGGAGGTCCGAATTTTGTCAGGTGATTGAGGAGGCAAGGCAAGCAAGCTTGGATTTTGAGACACCTCCTCAACACTAAGGTGATAACCCAGTAGACACTAGGAAGTACAGGTCTTACAGACACACAGGTATTTGTTGTGATAAGTGCCACTTCTTTGGCTCCAGTGCCACTGGACTTCTCTCCCTTGCTTCTCTACCTTCTCTGGTTTCCTTTAAGGGCTCTTCGTCCTACCTCCTAATTATGAGAATCCCTCAATATTCTACTCATATGTTTCTGCTTCCCATGCTCCACTAACTCTCTGAGAATTCAATGCTATATTAGCTACTAATTCTGTGCTGACAGGTGCCAACCTAACCTCTTGTCTGTAACCTCCACTACCACATGGCTTGATCCTTCTAAGTATTTCCACTTGAATTGTATTAACTTACATGAGTATGAGTATTTTCAGTTTAAAAGGGACTTTCATATACATTTATTTCCATCTATGTACCTCTGTCACCATACATTCAACAGGCTGGAAACCAAGCTTTTCTTTCTCATAAACCTGGTCCCTTTTCCTACCTTCTCATTTCTTATAATATCATTATAATTAACCTATCACCTATGTTCCAAAGAATACCAATAATTATTTCTCTGCTTCAGGCACCCATATAAAAAGTCACCAAATCAATTAATTTACTTGCTTCCGAGTTTCCTCATTTCTAAAATGAAATAGTTAAATTACTTCTAGCTCAAATGTATTATAATTTGAAGTCTTGGAAATCTTGGGTTCATTCACCAGTCAAACATATTATAATTTGAAGTCTTAGAACTCTTGGGTCCATTCATCACTCAAATGTGTTATAATTTGAAGAGTTGGAAATCCTGGGTTCATTCACCACTACCTTAGTCTAGGCTAGTGATTCTCAATCCTATTGCATATTAGAATCACCTCAGAATTTTCTTTTAAATACTTCTGTGTAATCCTCCTGCGATCTAGGCATCACTTTTATTAAAGACCCCCTACTCCAGTGATTCTAATGTCATCAAGACTGAGAACCATAGATCTAAGCCCTCATTATTGTCACCTACATTTTGCAGATGAAGAAACTCAGGCTCAGAGAAGTGACAGATTGGCTCAAAATTTCATAACTAATAAATGAACCAAGTTCACTCTGATTCCAAAGTCCATATTCTTTCCTTGTGCCAAAAAGCAACTGGTACTAAAAAATATAATCTATACTGATTGATGTAATGTTTGTTTTACATTGCTTTAAAATGCTTCATTTTCCTCCACATGTGTATAGCTGGTGGCTCCTAAGAGGCCATAAGTGAGAGGTGGAGTCTTCTCATTTGTCCCATAGAAGCTATGTCAGGATTGAGGAATAGTAAGTACAAAGTCTATTTTTAAAACACTGTTCATAAAGTACTGATGTGGGTTTGCATTTTCAAAATTCCAAGGAGAGATCTATTCATCTCTTGAAAACTGCCACAATCATTTAGGTATGCTGTCAACTGACTGAGATGGAGAATCATTATGGTACAAAGTTCAGGAGGGAAATACAAATCCTAGATACAGAACTGTGATGGATAGTGCTTTCCTATATCTCTATAAACACAAGCTGCCAAACATAGACCCTTAGTGAATAACCAGATCTTCTGAATAGACACCTTAGCAATGATAACATATTAGCACAATCCAGTAAAAACAATGAATTTCAGAAACTCTGTAATTTCTACTTTCTCATCTACTTCACTCCTACATGAAAGTTTAGGCTAATCTTGATAAATCAACTTTTTTCTATATTTGCTTTCATACCCTTTGGGCAGTCTACCCCTTAATTCTGGCCATACTTTGTTCTCTAAAGACAGAAGTGGGATCTGGGATGGGCTGTGTCCTTCAAATCCAGTCCTTCCTAACATGATTCTACATTTCTCAGCAGATGCTGCAGACCCTTTATTGCCCTGCTTCCTACTAATGATGCATTCATGAGGCATACAGTCAGCTAGCTGCCTGAGCCTCTGAGAATATCAAACTAACAACATCCTGCTTACCTGCCTTTTACCAGTCAGAAGATGGCATTTATTCATTTGTGCAATGAAATCCCAATCCCAGCCCCACTATACACATACACACCAATGAGCATGTGTCACTTCACTCCCACCCAGTTTTTGACTTAGGCCACTTTAGAGATGTGCTAACAATACCTAGCAATTGGTTTGTGTTAGAACTGCACTTTTGGAGAGTATAAAGTGACAATATTTCAATAAATGACTATCAGGTCCTATAGGTGAGGAATTAATTAGTAACAAATACCATCAGCCCTCTATATTCATAGGTTCTACATCCATGAATTCAACCAACCGTGGATCAAAAATACTAAAAAAAAAAAAATATATATATATATATATATGGTTGCATCTGCACTGAACACACAAAGACTTTTTTCTTGTCATTATGCCCTCAACAATATAGTATAGCAACAATTTACAGAGCATTTACATTGCATTCAATTTTATAAATAATCTAGAGATATCATAAATAATACAGGAAGATGTACATAGGTTATAAGCAAATACTATGCCATTTTATATAAGAGAATTGAGTATTCATAGGTTTTGGATCTGCAGGAATTCCTGTATCCAATCTCCCACAAATACTAAGGGATGAGTGTTTACAAAAAAAGAAAAAATACAATAGTTAAGGCAAAGATTATACTTCTAAACTGGACAAGCCAATTTTGTAAACACATGTCATTGTTAATAAGAAATTTTTTTGAAATTTTAAATGGTTTATGATAAACCGTCAATAATAACAGATCACAACAAACACATGCTCTCCAAAATGAGAAAAAAGAATTGGCCTTCTTTATGATTACTAATTACTTCTGCTACCACTATTACAACAGGCTGAAAAGTCCCTTTGGGTTCAAATGACTTCAGAATGTTGCTAACATTTAACATCCAATAAACATAGACTGCAAGTAGGAAAATATATATTATTTTATTACTGTATATAAACAACTAAGTGATATTTTAAAGGCAAATATAGATTACAAATTGAAAATTGAAAAGCATGCTATATTGCATTTACCAGTACATTGTTTGTCATTCAAATTGCTTTGTGTTCTTGCTTTTCAAAATTTTGAGGTTTAAGACAAAAGTATTGCATTTAATAGCTTTGAGGAGATTCCTCACATATACTGCATACATACAATGTTCCTGCGAATATCCTTATTTCATTCAAGAGGCTGCTTATAGAATTTGTTATTTCAATTACTTGCCAAGATATTTTATTCTGTGCTATTTCTAACACACATCATGCTAGAGTCACAGGGATACTAAATTTGAAGGAGCATTTCTATGCTTAAAATATGAAACAAATTATTCTGGTATCTAAAATAACCTAACTGCAAAAGCAACTCCTACACACATGTGGTAATAATTTTCAAAAAGCTATCTTTTATTGGATTCTAGGTAATAACAATAGCATATGCTTTTGTACGTCTACTCTTACAAAACAAATTTTCACAACATAACCTTTCAAGAAACCAAAATGCTTCAGATACTTTCCATCATATAATATCAATTCACTAACTCAAATATCTGGCTTACAGGATTTAATACAAACATTTGTTCAGATTATTACCAAAAGAAAAGCCGTTCATCATTTGCATTCCAAAACAATGTAGTGATTGTAGAAGGCTCATATTTTAAATCATAAAGTTTCATATTTTCCATTTTCTACATGTTCTTGTACTAACAGGACTGATTATGAGAGACTTCACTGATGCGAATATAAAATGAATTTCGTACATGGAAGGAAAAAACCTTCAGTAACATGATGGCCTTCATTATAGATTGGCATTCATTTGGATAAAATAATTTATCTTTTACAACAATAATCTTCTACCATTTTCATGATTCTTTGTGTAATGTGTCTGAATTAACATAATGCTTTCCATTTAAAGAAAAACCATTTGTACTTTTAAAATGTATTGTCTCATCATAAAACAAGAGAAAAGACAATGTTAACAAGTCTATATTACAATAAGCATACGATTCCTAAAAATTACATTCTTTCCTGATGTTTTAAATAAAGGAGGAAGAGGAGAGGACGTACACTTTCCTTCACTCCTCCTACTTTCTTGGCACAGAAGAGGGAAAGAGGGAACCATGTTAGATTTCCTTAGACCTTTCCTGACTCACTTCCTGCACTATTATCATTCTTCTGTTAAGAAGAATATGTAAAAGCATATGTATGTGAAGGAATACATACATATACAAAAAGAATAAGTATAAGGAAGAATATGTAAAAGTACCTAAAAGAGGAACCTGTTACTTTATATTAACTAACTCTCATTACCTACTGCTTTATTTTAATCTTTTTTCCTTTTAAAAAATAAAAACGTGTCCAAGAACAGTGGCTCATGCATGTAATCCCAACATTTTGGGAGGTCAAGGCAGGTGGATCACTTCAGCCCAGGAGTTCAAGACCAGATTGGCCAACACAGTGAAACGCCACCTCAACATAAAATACACAAATTAGCCTGGCGTGGTGGCACACACCTTTAGTCCCAGATACTTAGGAGGCTGAGGTGGGAGGATACCCTAAACCTGGAAGGTCATGGCTGCAGTGACCCAGGATCACGCCACTGCACTCCAGCCTGGGTGAGAGAGTAAGACACTATCTTACAAAAAAAAAAAAAAAAACTCCCACCTCTTTGATTCTCTTAAAACAAGTGTTTCAGAAAGAAGTAAGTTCTGAATAAATTCATAATCTTAAGCCTATCAGAATAAAACTGCTGAAAATCAAAGAGAGAAAAACCTTGAAGGTAGCCAGATAACACTGAATGTAAATGAACAAAGCTCTCCAATCCAATGACAAAGAGTGGCTGAACAGATTAAAAAAAAAAAAAAGATAGGATCCAATGATCTCTTGCCTACAAGAAACAGATTTCATCTGTAAAGAAAGATACAGACTGAAAATAAAAGAATGGAAAAAGATATTCTACGCAAATGAAAACCAAAACAGAGCAGGAGTAGCTACACTTACATCCGTCAAAATAGATTTCAGGACAAAACTATAAGAAAAGACAAATAAGGTTGCTATATAATGATAAAGAGGTCAATTCAACAAGACAATATAACAATTGTAAATATATATATACAACACTGAAGCACCCAGATATATAAAACAAATATTATAAGAGCTAAAGGGAGACATAGGCCCAATAATATTAATAGCTGGAGATTTCAACACACCACTTTCAGCACTGGACAGATCTTCCAGACAGAAAATTAACAAAGAAACATCAGACTTAATCTACACTATGCACCAAATGGGTGTAATAGATATTTACAGAACATTTCATCCAAAGACTGCCACACATTCTTTTCCTCAGCACATACATCATTCACAAGGATGTACCATATGTTAATTCACAAAACAAGTCTTAAGACATTCAAAAAATTGAAATAATATCAGGCATCTTCCCTGACCACAATGGAATAAAACTAGAAATCAACAAAAAGAGAAATTTTGTAAAGTATACAAACACATGGAAACTAAACAATCTGCTCCTGAATGAAGAGTGGGTCAATGAAGAAGTTAAGAAAGAAACTGAAAAGTTCTTGAAACAAATGATAATGGAAACACAACATACCAAAATCTATGAGACACAGCAAAAACAAACACAAAGCAAAAACAAAAACAAAATTCCCTCCAGAATTTTATCCCTGTAAGTGCCTACATCTAAAAGTAGAAAACATCAAATAAACCTCACAATGCATTTTAAAGAACTACAAAAGCAAGAGCAAACCAAACCCAAAATTATTACAAGAAAGGAAATAATAAACAGCACAGCAAAAATAAATGACACTAAAATGAAGAACACAACATAAAAGTTTAGCCAAATGAAAAGTTGGTTTTTTGAAAAGATAAACAAAATTGGCAAATCCTTAGCCAGAGTAAGAAAAAAAGACAGAAGACCCAAATAAACAAAATAAGATATAAAAAGGGAGACATTGCAACCAATGATACATAAATTAAAAGGATTAGAGGCTACTATGAGCAACATATGCCAATAAATAGAAAATCTAGAAGAAATGAATAAATTCCTAGACACATGCAACCTATCAAGATTGAACCACGCGGAAATCCAAAACCTAAGCATATCAGTATCAAGTAAAAAGATGAAAGCTGTAATAAAAAGTTTTCTAGTAAACAAATGCCTGGGACACAATGACTTTACTGCTGATTCTACCAAATATTTAAGGAAGTAATAACAATCCCACTCAAAGTATTCTGAAAAATAGAGGAGGAAGGAATACTTCCAAACTCTTTCTACAAGTCCAGTACTAATCTGATACCCAAACCAACAAAGGTACATAAAAAAAAAAAAAAAAAAGAAAAGAAAGAAAACTGAAGGCTAGTATCCCTTATGAATATTGTCACAAATATTCTCAACAACATACTAGCAAACTGAATTCAAAACACATTAAAAGATCATTCATTAGGACCAAGTGGGATTTATCCTAGGGATGCAGGGATGCTTAAACATATGCAAAATGATCAATATGATATATCAAATCAACAGAATGAAGGACAAAACCCATATGATCATTTCAATTGATACTAAAAAAGCATTTGAGAAAATTCAACATCCTCTCATGACAAAAATCCTCAAAAAACTGAGCACAGAAAGAACACGCCTCAACATAACAAAAGCCATATATGACAGACCCATAGTTAGTTTCATACTGAATGGGAAAAAATTGACTTTTCTCTAAGATCTGGAACATAGCAAGGATGCCCACTTTCACCACTGTTATTCAACATAGTACTAAAAGTCCTATCTAGATCAATTGGACTAGAGAAAAAAATAAAGGGCATTCAAATTGGACAGGACAAAGTGAAATTATCCTTATTGGCAGACAATAAGATCTTATATTTAGAAAAACCTGAAGACTTCAGCAAAAAACTTAGAACTGATAAACAAATCCAGTAAAGGTGCAGAATACAAAATCAACATACAAAAATCAGTAGCATTTCTATATGCCAACACTGAACAATCTGAAAAATGAATCGAGAAAGCTATTCCATTTACAGTAGCTATGAAGAAAATCAAATACCTAGGAAATAATCAAAGAAGTGAAAGATCTCTACAATGAAAACTAGAAAACACTGATGCAAGAAATTTAAGAGAAAAAAAATGGAAAAATGTTCCATGTTCATGGATTGGAAGAATCAATACTGTTAAAATGTCCATACTACCCAAAGCAATCTAGACATGCAATGATATTCCTACCAAAATACCAATGACATTCTTCACAAAAGTAGAAAAAAAAAATCATACAATTTACATGGAAGCACAAAAGACCCAGAATAGCCAAAGCTATCCTGAGCAAGAAGAACAAAACTGAAAGAATCAAATTACCTGACCACAGAGCTACAGTAATTAATACAGCAATGGTACTGGCATAAAAACAGACACATAGACCAATGGAACAGAAGAGAAAACCCAGAAACAAATCCAAACATCTACAGTGAACTAATTTTTGATAAAGGTATCAAGAACATACATTGAGGGAAGGACAGTTTCTTCAATAAATAATGCTGAGAAACCTAGATATCCATATACAAAAATCAAATTAAAAGAGATTAAAGACTGAAATCTTATATCTCAAACTATGAAACTACTACAAGAAAACACTGGGGAAAATCTTCAGGATATTAGACTGCTCAAAGATTTCTTGAGTAATACCCCACAAACACAGGAAACAAAAACAGAAATAGACAAATGGGACCACACCAAGTTACAAAGTTTCTGTACAGTGAAGGAAACAATCAACCAAGTAAAAAGACAACCCACAGAATGGGAGAAAATATGTGTAGACTATCCTTATGACAAGGGATTAAAATCTGAATATATAAGGAGCTCAAACAACTCTATAGGAAAAAAATCTAATAATACAACTAAAAACAGGCAAAAGATCTGAATAGGAATTTCTCAAAAGAAGACATACAAATGGCAAGCAAGCATATGACAAGGTCACTGTTATGAGAACATCACTGATCATCAGAGAAATGCAAATCAAAACTACAACGAGATATAATCTGACCTCAGATAAAATGACTTTTATCTAAAAGTCAAGAAATAACAAAAGCTGACGAGAATGTGGAGAAAAGGGAACCCTCCTACATTGTTGGTGGAAATGTAAATTAGTACAACCACTATGGAGAGCAGTTTGGAGTTCCTCAAAAAACTAAAAATAGAGCTACCATATGATCCACTAATCCCACTCCCTGTTATACACCCAAAAGAAAGGAAATCAATAGATTGAGGAGCTCTCTCCACTCCCATGTTTATTGCAGCACTATTCACAATAGTCAAGGTTTGGAAGCAAACTAAGTGTCCATCAACAGAAAAGCGGATAAAGAAAATGTGGTACATATACACAGTAGAATATTATGATTATTCAGCCATAAAAAAGAAATGGAGATCCTGCCATTTGTAACAACATGAATGGAACTTAAGGTTATTATGTTAATGAAATAAGCCAGGCACAGAAAGACAAAGTTTGCATGTTCTCACTTATTTATGGGAGCTAAAAATTAAAATAATTGAACTAATGGAGAGCACAAGGATGGTGACCAGAAGCTGGGAATGGTATTTGGAGGTTGGGAGGAAATGTGGATGGTTAATTGTATTTAAAAAATAGAAAGAATGACCAAGATTTATATTTTCTGGCACACAGGGAAGACTATATTCAAAAATAATTTAATCATATATTTAAAAATAATTAAGAGTATACTTGTATTGTTTGTAACACAATCAATAAATGCTTGAGGTGATGGATACCCCATTCACCCTAATGTAGATATACCACTTAACCTGATTCAAACATGCATTGCATGCCTGTATTAAAATAGGTCATATAACCCATTTATGTGTGTGTATATATATATGTGTGTGTATACACACACACACACACACACACACACACATATTGTAAACCCACAAAAATAAAAGTAAATATAGTAGCCAGAAAAGGACAGGTATCTTCAAAGAAGTAATAATTATAGTAACATAGCTAACTTCTCAATAATATCTACAGAAGCCAGATGGACCAATGGATTGATATCTTCAAAGTGCTGAAAGAAAATAACTGCTAATCTAAAATTCTATACCCAGCAAAAATATCCTTCAAAAAATAAACAGATTTTTTAAATGCCTTCAGGCAAAGAAAAACTGACAGATTTACTTAAGAGTAGACCCATACTAAAAGAAACAGTAAAGAGCATTTTTTAGGCAGAGGGAAAATAATCTCAGATAGCAGCTTGAAGATTTAGAAGGAAGAACATTAAGGGGAAGGTTAAAATATGAATATATCTAAATGTTATTAAGTGTCCAGAATTCATTACTATTTCATGAATCCTTCTTATATCCACATAGAAAAGGGATAGTATTGATATTGCTATTCCTATTTTAAAGAAGAAAAAAAAAAAAAAAAAAAAAAAAAA
>NW_016809622.1:1394440-1438256 GCF_001698545.2 Rhinopithecus bieti
AATTTTCCAAAATCCCAATTATAACACTGGCACAAGGAAAGAGTCTTGGTCTACATTCCCCTATCATAATTAAGAAAACAAAATAAAATTAAAAAAAGAAATGGTTCAAATAATTAGAGACAGAAATAGAAAATCCTGGCTCACTGGTGCTTTGACATTGAGAAAGTATTTTCTCAGTACAGCATCTGTGAACTGGATATTTTCTGTTTGCCCTGCAAACTTCCCATCTGTTTCCAATCTGCTCTGTGCCAGAAGCTGACCACTGCATCCAAAGATCCTTTTCCCTCTGGCTTCCAGTTGAGTTTGGCCAATGAGAATCACTGGCAAGAGACTTGAGAGAGGGAAGAAAGCGGGGTCAGAGTATTAATTTCCTCAGCTCTCTCCCTGCTGAGTCTCCAGGATTGATTGTGTCCATCAATTTAAGGCAACAGCTCCTATCAGATGGCCCTCTCTTATAGCTACACTACTCTCTGCAGGATCCAATAACAAATCCCTTCTCTGGCCCTTTGAGAGAGAGGAACGGCAATAGTTCCCATTGTTGTTAGTGCCAAGATGCTTCACCATTCCTTGTTAGTGTCTCTTTGTCCATTTCTACTCTCTCAATTACCCCATTTGAGTGAACGTCTATTTGCTGCCAAGACTCTGTTTGCCAATATATAGCATTGAAGATGGTAAAAACAGAATAGGGAATAAGAACCCCAACACTTAAGTCAAAAACAACTAGAATTGGATCCTTGCTCCAAAACTGGCTTTGTAAAAGTTTGCTAACATCTCTAAGCCTCTCTTATCTCATCTGTAAAATAAAAAAATAATAGTAGTACCTGCTTCAAAAATTATTGTTTGGTGTGAATTAATAAGGGCTTAGCCCAGTGCCTGATTGATACAAAGCATAGGCTTAATAAATATTAAACTAGTATTATAAATTTAATATTTAGTAAATATTAAGTTACTAATTAATATTATTAAATTATAATCTTGACTAATACTATTAAATTATAATAATATTGACTAATATTATTAAATTATAATAATATTACTATTTACTTCACAGGTATGATACAAAATTGACTACCACATGACTAATTAAGGAGTAAATATATAAATCTCATTCCAGCTTTTAATTCTGACTGCTATTTAATAGATCAAGTTTCACACCAGAAAACCATGTCTAAAAGCAAACTATGCCTTTTAAAATACTCTAGTTTGCCTACCACAAGATTAAGATGCAACCAGTATGTATAATTTGTCAATGTAAATAAGCATTTGTACATTCTGGAAGAGAACATTATCATAATAAGTAGTTCTGCTCTACTTCAACATTACTGGGAAAAACAGTGGCATAAATTAGCTCAATCTTATTTCAGCTGGCTTAGGGCTAAAGAAAATTATAATTGGGTCAAGTCAAAGCAAACCATTTCAGCACATCATATACAACTTCCCTGAACTCCCTAAAAAAGTATATATTAGATAGAAATTGAATATATAATTGTGATCAGAAATGTTCAAAAACAGTAAGAGTAATTTGAAGACTAAAAACAAGAACAGATGAAAGGGAAGACAGACTGTCAAAATACAGTACCCATCCTTCAATTTTAATGTTATGACTGAAAGTCTTAGTATGCATGCAGTTGTGAATAAAAAGACCAAATACAGCCAGCAATGCTGAAGCATGATAGCTAGATTGGTCGCATGTCCTTTGGAAAACAACTGCAGCTGTTGCCCACAGGGTCTGCATAATAACAACATACTTGGCAGCACTAAACAGATAACCATCTTCCAAATTTTCTCTAAGTGAAAAACAGTTATCAACAACAATAAAAGACTTCTGACTGCTATTTTAACCATGAACTAAAATATTTTCTCCCAGGTTACCTGTGGTACTGATTCAACAGATGGAAAAAGAAAAGTATGACTTGTTCCTTTATACTGCATCAAGGTAACAGCAGTTCAGCCTGGCCTCCATGAGGACTACACTTCAAGTCCTTGATCTTAGAGGCCATAACTAGCTGTCTTCCTGAATCAAATCCCTCTAAGAAACACCATTCGCAGCTCCCTCTAATTTGAACTGCTTGAACTTGATGCGATCCAGCAAGCAAAGGAAGCTAAAACAGAACTCTGCACACATGGGCACTAAATGACGTTTCTAAGTGGCCCATTACATAATATTCACCAGGAAATACCTAACTCCTTGCCTAGCTTTGCTATCTTGGGCCCAGTCTTTCAAGAGAGGTATCATTCAGAAACAACTATCATACTTCAAGGAATTTAATTCAATAACTGTATTTATAGGTTCTCTAAGTAAAATAATTGTTAAGAGTGGGCATATTGGTAAATGTGACAAAACTAACAGTAATGTTAGCTACAACATATATAATGTCATATGCCAGGCATTCTAATAAAAACTTAACGTATACAACCTCCAAAATAACCCCACGAAGCAGATACTATTATTAAACCCATTTTACAGAAAAGCAGGGAGGCACTGAGGCACAGAGAACTTAAATAGCTTGCCCAAGGTCACAGAGCTAATGAGTAAGTTAATCAGCCGTGGTCGGAGTCTTCTGTTTTAACCTTTATAATATCCTAACACTAAAATATAGCTTGAAAAAATATTCCTATGTGTCTATGTTGAACCTGGCAAATAAAAAAAAACAAAAAATAAAAAAAATAAAAATATTCCTGAACCATGATATTACTGAACTAAGAACTATAGCTCCCATCTCTCCTTTCTCTTCTATTTATCCTCAAATTAACAATTCAAGGTCTACATTTACCAACAAATAAGAGAACTCAGCATCTCTCTCCTAAAAAAGAAAAGGCTGTAATAAAATTTCTACTAAATGAATTTTGAAAGATTCACTACGGTAAAACCAAAGAGGACCGAAAAACTGTCTTTGATAACTATTTATAAGGTACTATAATTATCCAAGAAGCTTTCAAAAAGATGATGGTAACTGTGTTTAACAAAGTTAAATCTGTACTATGCTCAATTTATTTTTATTCTTTTATTATTATTATACTATAAGTTCTTGGGTACATGTGCATAATGTGCAGGTTTGTTACATATGTATACTTGTGCCATGTTGGTGTGCAGCACCCATCAACTCGTCAGCACGTATCAACTCGTCATTTACATCAGGTAGAACTCCCAATGCAATCCCTCCCCCCTCCCCATGATAGGCACCGGTGTGTGATGTTCCCCTTCCCGAGTCCAAGGGATCTCCCATTGTTCCGTTCCCTCCTATGAGTGAGAACATGCGGTATTTGGTTTTCTGTTCTTGTGACAGTTTGCTAAGAATGATGGTTTCCAGCTGCATCCATGTCCCTACAAAAGACACAAACTCATCCTTTTTTATGGCTGCATAGTAAGACTAAAAGCTTGAACCAGAAAGGCCAGAGTAAAGGAGATGGAAAAGTCCCTGATGATCTAAACCAGGAGATTGTGGCTGAGTAAGAGAAACAAGAGAATAGGTGAAAACCAGAGGTCAATTCCAGGTCACAGTTAGAAAAATTACCAGGAGAGCAGCAGCAGACACATGTCCAAGAGATAAGAGAGCCTTGAAACCAAGGCACAGTCTATTCAGCGGAAAATCTCCTCTTGCAGAAGCAGGAAACAGATGATGTTATTTACAGAGCAAGAGCTTCCCAAGGCCTTGAACATTAAGGTCAATGCCAACCTCTACAAGTCACCATCCTAACAGAGCCCAAGAATGGGAGAAGGAGTAAGAAGGTTGCCCCAGAAATACTCAAAATTGGTCAGTCATTTCTAAGGCATGTATTGACTTTGTAATTATATTTTCCAAAGAAAAATTTGCCATCGCTGTCTTGACACTGTAATAAAGAGTCTGAAAATAGGAGAAAAGTATTTAATATTAGGACTATCTCAGAAAATCTAGGATAAACACTTGCTGCAGCTACTATGGATGGGACATAAGAAAAATGAAGAGTGATGTTAAGTAACATGCAAAATTATCATATAAATATAAACCTCAAATTCTCCCAAAAGTGATGAATGTGATCCACTGTTTCAATGACAACATAAGAAATGCATTAACACATCTGATATTAAACCAAGACTGAAATGTCTGGCTAGGCCATCATGGCCACAGCAAAACAAATGCCTAATTAGTCTAGTAATATTTTGTATATTATTTTATAGAAAATATCTGTCATTGAGCATTCAATACAGCATGGAGAGCTAACACAAAAACTGTAAGATCCCATAATTGAAAAAACAGAGCAGAGTGTAAAGAAAGTCATTTTTGGTCTCTAAAAAGGTAGATTAACCTGAAGCTAAATAATATACCTTAACAGTGCTGAAGGGAATAAAGTAACACACAGAGGCCCCTATTGAAAAGGGATTTTTAATTACAAGTTCCTTTTAAGTCAGTAAAGCAAGACTGTTATCTGGGGGTTTTGATCTGCGGTTGATAATGTACTGATACTCTCACAAACACAAATCCCTATAAACAGCCCACAGTGCTTCAGAAGACCTTACTAGAAAGTCAGGGGCATAAAACTGTAAGAAAATCTACAAAGATGAGTGTCATCAGAAATAAGTAAAGTTGAAACAGATGTAGGACTGTCCATTTTTTCTTTGGGATTTTAATTATTTGAAGGTAATCTTCTAAGATCCTATTTCTAGAAATTTTCATTCAAATCAAGCCAGTATATGGTACTGAAAACCTCATATGGTGACTTGAACGAGTAGCATATATTTTGCCCTTAACACGATGTACTTAAATATATACTTACATAGATTGTTTTCATAGCATCTTAAAACATAATCTGAAAATGGCTTTCAAAGCACACTATTCCTTTGAAACTTGGACAATAGTAGTCTGGTAAATTTCACAAAAAAATCTGGTTTTAGCAGGGAGAAGGCCTGCTAGTAGTTGCACAGGTTCCTGGGAAATACCTTACATTTTTCCCTTTATGCAAATATGGGAGCAACTAAACTTGTACTCACTGTGTTTTAGAGGGAGCAGACTAACATTCCTTAGGTTCACTAACACAACCTTCTCAGGGCAGCATAAGAATCGAGAGATTACTATAGCAACTTCAAATGCAGTGCTTCGTAAGGTGAGATTCAGGAGCCTCCTGTTCTAGGATCACCTTAGATACCAGTTAAAAATGCAGATTCCTGGGCCTCCTTCTAGATATGAAATAGCATCCCTGGCAAGGAGGGATGATGTGAATCAGAATGCTTAACAAGCTCCTCAAGTCATTCTAATCTCTAAATTAGAGAGGTTAGTGGCTCTTGTAGTTCACTCTCTTGATAAAAATCTCAAAGGCATTGTATCATCTTGACTGTCATGATCTGGGAAGAGAAACAAACTTTTCCTATGAATCTTTATGACAATCTGAACCTGGAATCATTGCAGGCAACCAGCACAGTGTAATCTGAGATGCTTTCTGCAATGGAGTTTTGCAGTTTCAAGTTGAAGATTATTTTGCCATTTCATTGTCTGAGACTCTGTTTTCCTCTTTATAGTTTTTGCCATCTAATAGTGAGGAAAAGACTTAATGATGCCTTTTGTTTTTATTTTGTTATTTCTGTTATTTTATTTACCCTTTTATTTAGTACCTCTTTATAATTTTACTATTCATTAGGTCAAATGAGGACCAAATATATTTAAGTTTTAGTATTTTGTCTACGATACTTCTGTTTTAGCATTCCTTAATCTCCCCCTTGCTGTCTTTGATCCTTTCGAGACATTTTAAAAAATGTAAACCACAGTGCACTGATCAGTAACATTTGTCTCTCAATGTAGTAGAAATCTTTTACATCTTCCTCCAGGGTAGTTGTATTTTTTCTCCTTTTTAGCTGATTTTCTGGCTAGTGATTATGGAGAGACCCTGGCCTTTTATTCTGCTTCTTTTCATATTGGGAGATAAGGTAATTAAGAAGGACATCACTGCTCCAGATGGGTTTCAGCTCCTGCTTCCAACTTGCAAATGTTAAATTTTCTCACAATTTTTCTTCCTTCTCTCACATGACATCATAAAAGCACATCTTCATGGTTTTTGTGGCTCTCTCTAATAAAGAGGGGAGTATGCAGAAATCTCCTATATTCTACTTTTCTACTTTTCCTCGTATCCTTTTAATATTTTTATGATTTTAATGTTCATATACTCCAAAAATAATTCACTTTATTGTATTTCTTTAGAATTTTCAATGACTTAAGTTGATCAGAGAGAAGTAGGAGGGTAGGTTAAAAAGGAATTCTAGACCACCGGTTTTCAAGATACTTGGTAACATATACTCCATTAAAGTAGTTAATAATTTTACAATCTAAACTCTACTTTCTATTACGAAAAGACATTTCCACAGCTGCGAATGGTGGCTCATGCCTGTAATCCCAGTACTTTGGGAGGCTGAGGCAGGCAGATTACTTAAGGCCAAGAGTTCAAGACCAGCCTGGCCAACATGGAAAACCCCATCCAGCCTGGGTAACAGAGTGAGACTCTGTCTCAAAAAAAAAAAAAAAAAAAAAAAAAAAAANTCTCAGATCTCAACCTCTGTGTTGGGGGATCCACTGCTCTCTTCAAAGCTGTCAGACAGAGTCGTTTGCGTCTGCAGAGGTTTCTGCTGCTTTTTTTGTTGTTGTTGTTGTTGTTGTTGTTGTTTAGCTGTGCCCTGTCCCCAGTGTTGGAGTCTACAGAGACAGGCAGGTTTCCTTGAGCTGCTGTGAGCTCCACCCCGTTCGAGCTTCCCAGCAGCTTCGTTTACCTACTTAAGCCTCAGCAATGGTGGGCGCCCCTCCCCCAGCCTCGCTGCTGCCTTGCGGTTAGATCGCAGACTGCTGTGCTAGCAATGAGGGAGGCTCTGTGGGTGTGGGACCCTCCTGGCCAGGTGTGGGATATAATCTCCTGGTGTGCCCATTTACTTAAAGCGCAGTATTGGGGTGGGAGTTACCCAATTTTCCAGGTGTTGTGTGTCTCAGTTCCCCTGGCTAGGAAAAGGGATTCCCTTCCCCCTTGTGCTTCCCAGGTGAGGCGATGCCTCTCCCTGCTTCAGCTCTCGCTGGTCGGGCTGCAGCAGCTGACCAGCACCAATTGTCCAGCACTCCCTATTGAGATGAACCCAGTACCTCAGTTGAAAATGCAGAAATCACTGGTCTGTGTCGCTCGTGCTGGGAGTTGGAGACTGGAGCTGTTCCTATTTGGCCATCTTGCTCCGCCCCTGATTATGCTCAATTTTTAAAGAGAAGCATCCTTTCATGATTCTGAATGTATTATTTACTAGCCTAACTCATAAGTATTATGAAATGCCTGCTTTTGGCTTTTTCTGTTCCTACATAAAATATAATCAACAAACTTTCAGGAGCCCACTGCACTGGTAATATTGCGAGATTCATCTTTTTTTGCCCACTCCACAAAAAAGGTGGTAAGTTCGTGCCTAAAAGAAAGAATTTATTCCTTCTTGCTTATCTGTTTCTTGACTCTTCTACTGCTTCCAGATTAATGTATATGATGCCAGAATTACCAAACTATAATAGGCAAAGCACATCTACCAGTTTTAGATTCTAAAATCTATAAACCAAGTCACCCACCGCTAAAGACTGATCAATAAGTACAATTTCTTAGAGAAATGCTTCCTTATATTCTTTAGTCACACAGAAACTTATTTTGTTCTTTAGAGTACATGCCACACGATATGTTCCATAGCAACGGTTTACAGTTTTATATATTATAACAGTGGTATTCATTAAATAGATTTTCACTCTAAAACAAATCTGATACCCACTCAGGAAGGTAAGTTCACAGGAAAAAACATGCAGAGAAAAATCAACCATCTGAGATATCCACTAAATTCTGAAATAATTCACAACAGGTCATCTCCTGGAATCATACGTTATTCATTTCTACATGTTCTTTTACTCTGGCTTGTTTTCTAAGGCTTACATCCCAGAAAATCAGAATGTTTTCCCTTTCATGTCAACAATGACTCTTTTAAACGTCTTTTCTATATCAGAGAGAAATATGTCTCCACTGAAATCTTATTTTATACGCTGCAACTTTTGAAGATAACCAGGCACAGAAAGACAAAAACTTTCCTTTGAAGAGTAAATGTTACTGGCACCTAAACCTTTTCTTTTTCTATTGTTTGTAACAAAAGTACTGAGTCCTAAGATTCAAGATACAATATTGAATTCTATTTGGTTTCCTATCCTAAACAAACCACAGTTGGAGGTGCCAAATTAATTCTGAACAAATTTGCTTCAGGGCACCTACAGGGGCCATGGGCCTTTAATCTTCACATACCAAGAGTGTTTATTTGCCTCTGTTGGAAAGAAACACAGGTCTGGGAAGTCAAAGGTTGGTCAGTAGAAGAGAAAAATGGGGTAGAATCTCTCAAGATGACAGAAGAAAGTAATGAACCCTGCAAGTGTTTTCCCTGGCTAGCTGAGAGAACTGCCAAGTTTGGGTCAGAGGTCTCATTTAACTAGGAGTTCCATATTGCTCTTTTAGGTTACAACAATCTCAATAAAGCAGGTGATTATTCCTTGACTTAAAAGAACTTCCAAATTACAAACTCAGAATGAAGTTATCATTGCCAAATAATGCAATCTGTGAATATAAAATAATGGTGTTAAAACAATTGGGTGTCAAGATTGTTTACACTTTCCCTAAAACTTTATCAAAATATGATCAAATGTCATAAATTAAATTCTGATTACTTTACACATACGGTATGTGACATTTTCCACAGACTTATAACTTAAAAGTACTAACTGATTTCAAGATATGTTCAGAAAATAACTATCAGGAGTCTCTAATGGCGAATTCCAGAGATACTTCTTAAGCAATAGTACACCAGTTTAAGTAGTCTATTTGGGTTTTTTAAGCTAGTTAAAATCTTTTTCTACCCATTTTAAAGTGTGTTGAATTTATGGATGAATTAAAATGTATTTCAATGTATAAGTAGGTTTAATTTTTACATGGTTGTTTAATTCTGTGATTAATAGGCCATTGAAAATGAGTTTGTAAATTGTTGGGATTTTCTTACTCAAGTTATGTGGAAGGTTCTGGATATCCTCACCCATTTTATATATTCCTACATTTTATTTTTATGTGGAAATTTTCTCTTTTTGGTATAAAAAAGTATATTATCTTTTCTTTGCAAATAAAGAGTTGGCGTCAATTTGCAACTAAAAAAAAATTCACCGATGACCAAAAATTCCAATTACAATATTTTCTGGACTATTTTGTTAATAGTGTGGATCAAACAGATGTTAGTATAGCAATTAAATCACACTGCAATATATAAATTTTTCTTGATTTACCTGCCTACTATAACCATATCTTAAGTTCTCACATCTTACTTCAATGTCAGTGTTTCTAAATTGGAAAGTTGTTTTATTCCAATATAATCTGGAACTGTGTTTTTTTGAATACCACAAACTAAAATAATAATAGACCACTTTTTAAAGTTATATGCAAGATAGAAAAAAATTCTGCAGGAATTTTAAAAGATGGGGGGAAATGGGATGAATTAGGAGTGAAAAAAGTTCAAAATTTAAGCATCACAAAAAAATCTGGTTTCTTTAAAAAAATTTCTTAATTTTGTCTACTTTATCATTTTTCAAATAATTGAAACTTTACACAGTCTGTAGTCTTTTAAGTTTAATTTTTAAAATGCTGTTCAGTAATTTCTCATTTCCAATTTAAAATTAAGTACCAAAAGTTGTGTATAAATACCATTAAGAAAATGACACAGGAGAAAAATATCAGGAAATTCTCCACTATAATTTAAGAATTTTACTCTTAAACATCAATGGCAATTAATATCCCTTTTCTCTAATATTATGAATGAGTAGAATATGTATGCTTGGCTTAATGGTAAAAATCTGTAAAATTATGTAATGTCTCTGTATATCCTTTAGTCTAGAACCATATTTTAAATGTTCAATATGCCCATTCTAACTGAATGGGTACTAACTGAAGAAAAAGCTCCTAAATAAAATGCCTAAATAAAAGATTGTACTGGTCTCATTATAACAGTAAACCTATTAAGTTACTTCCAACTACAGCAAGTTTACTTAGGAGAGAAGAGGCTATTTGAAAAAGCATTCGGCAAAATAAATTTATTATCAAGAAAACCACTTGCAATGAAGCACAGAATATCACAGCATAACTTACATTTTTATTGTGTCAGTTTACATAGATGAACACTAAAAACAACCATTTGAATTTCTAGATGAATTCATCATTACCCAGAAAATCAAATTTGGCTTCATGAATATAAATTCACTTTTAATGTGTATCATGTTTAGACTTTTTAATATACAAGCATGACTACGATTGCATAAAAGTTTCTAAATGTGATTTATTTAGTAAGAACATTACTCTAAAATATCACATTAAAGATTGCCTCTTAAAGCTCGGGTATCCAGCAGCTAAAAGGGTCAGCTACATTACCAAAAGGGAGATGGCAGATGCTGCCTATTAATAATGCCCACTGTCTTAAATCAACTGGAGCCTTCAGCCAAGACGCCTTCTGCCTGCCCTCTCTGGCAAGCCACTCACACTCCGGGGAAGAAAGATATGTACATACATACATACATACTCAGATGGATGGATGGACGGACGGACAGACAGACAGACAGCTAGCTAGCTAGCTAGATAGACAGACAGACAGACAGACAGACAGACAGACAGATAGATAGATAGATAGATAGATAGATAGATAGATAGATAGATAGATAGATAAATGGAAGTATTGTGTGTGTGTGTGAGTGTGTGTGTGTGTGTGTGTTTGGCATAAGGGGGGAGGGTTGCTGCTAACAGAAGCACTTATAAATGGAAAAAAATATTTGTAAGTAGTCTTATTGTTTTAATTTACTAGACCAAAGTTAAACAGCATCATATAATATAAAATAAATTATTTGTAGTGGTTTCAAAGTGTATGTTAGACTAAGATTCACAATGCTGTGTTTCTGTGCCTTCAATTTAGAGGTCCTTCCTAGGCTCTTCTGAGAGAAATGGAGAAAAAGTCTTTAAGATGCCCCACATTAGAACAATATAACTTGTGCTCCACTGAGAAATGAAGTAACATAAAAATATTTCTAGGAGTCACACTAAAACCTACACTTTATGTAGATCTCTTCACAAAGAAAAAGAACTAAGTCTCTCAGAAGAAAGTGATGAAATAAAGAGGTATACAATGAAGAACAAAAAAAAATTTGGGAGAAATACAACATATTATTCATTAATAATTGTAGTAATTAAAAGTATAGGAATCTCTATGATTTAACTAGACTATTGGGTCTAATAAATAGTCTATAGAGATAGGTTCTATATATCGACTAAATGAGACACAATCCTATTTAGACATACAGAAAAGGGAAAATGGAAAGAAATAATAGATAGCTTACTGCACTTGGTCTTATATGTCCCGAAAGACACTTCATTTTGTTACACATTTTCTGTACTGACACTTTTTCCTAGATGACATCATGGGACCTCCAGAAACAGTATTTCAATAGAAACAATACAAGTCTACATTATAAAGTATGAACATGTTCAGGGTCTCCTAGGTAGAAATCTATACATACTTTGACCTGTGTTGATTTATCTCCTCCCATATGACAATTACAGATCCTTTTTTCTGTATCTGTCAGTCATCTGCTTGTCTACATCATCATTAAAATTCTGAAGTTCTTCCCAAAGAGCATCAGGATACTGTATAATTCTGATACCAATTTTTCTTTGCTATAACCCCTTCTATTTTCACTTTCACATGATTACATTTTTTATGTGCCCAGTGATGATATGCATGTATTCAAGTTTAATAAAATATAAAATATTTTCATGGTAAAATATATAAATGAAATGTTGACATGGTCCATTAGAAGATAAAAAAATCTGCTTTTTTGAAAGTGGTTTGAGAAATTTTGTACATAAAAACACTTGAACTCATGACTGTTGGTATAAAATGAGGTCAATGCCAATAATTTCTTTTGAAACTTTTCTATGTTTTTTTATTTTATTTTTTTTGAGACGATGTCTCACTCTGTTGCCCAGGCTGGAGTCCAATGGCACAATCTCAGCTCACTGCAACCTCTGCCACCCGGATTCAAGTGATTCTCCTGCCTCAGGCTCCCGAGTAGCTGGGATTACAGGCGCCTGCCACATTTTTATATTTTTAGTAGAGACGGGGTTTCACCATCTTGGTCAAGCTAGTCTCGAACTCCTGATCTCGTGATCCACCTTGCCTCGGCCTCCCAAAGTGCTGGGATTACAAGTGTGAGCCCCTGTGCCAGGCCAAGTTTTTTCCATAATTTAAAGTAACAGCATAGGCATACTTAGCAGCATAGTAAATATTAATTATGCACATAATAAGTTCAAATTGCAACTATCACCTTAATTATATATGGATCTAAGACTCTTAATGAGATATTCACCTGACATAATAAAAACGGTTAGTAAAAAGTCTGACCTAAACAAACAAATAAATGTTCACAAATAGATGGGGTGTGGTGGCTCATGCCTGTAATCCCAGCACTTTGGGAGGCCGAGGTGGGCAGATTACTTGAGCTCAGGAGTTCGAGACCAGTCTGGCCAACATGGTGAAATCCCATCTCTACCAAAAATTCAAAATTAGCCAGATGTGGTGGCACACACCTACAGTCCCAGCTACCTGGGGGGCTGAGGTGGGAGGATCACTTGAGCTTGGGAGGCAGAGATTGCAGTGAGCCATGGGAACACCACTGCACTCCAGCCTGGGTGACAGACGGAAGCCTTGTCTCAAAGAAAAAAAAAAGTTTCACAAATAAATCCCCATCATCTGTAGAAGAGAAGATAGTATTACCAAAACCAAATTCCCACAAAATGAAAAACCCTTGTTTTAGGTCATAGTTTTACCCTACTCCTTCAACAAATGCTTTTTGGTCAAAAACATTTTTAAGTGGCCAAACTCAATGTTCTTTTAATTTTCCACAGGCAAAGTATTCAGGCTGTGAAGCAGCATGACTTTGAATCCTCATCTAAGTGAGTCACTTATTTTCAGATCATTTGTTCATTAATCTCTTCATCATTCATTCATTCATTCATTCACTCAACCAACATTCACTGAAAATCAACTCACTGCCAAGCATGAAGAAACTGAATAAGGGTGGTCCCTATATGAAAGAGAAAACATCTTTCTATAAGCCAATTCCCTGGAGAAAACTTCAGCTGGAGAAGGTAGTTCTCCCCAAAGACATGAAAGTGGAGTGGCCCTGAAGACTACACACCACAGGACTCCAGTCCCAGCTACAGAAAAAACCTACTTAAGGAAATAAGACCTATTAAAATTAATATTGCAAAACAAAGGCCTTGTTTCCATGCTACATGGCTTACTGAATAAACTCCATCTAACACTGCTATTCAGTTAGCTAATCTTTAGGACACCAAACTTTGTAGAACTCACTGGGTTTCTATGGATTAATGAAATTTTCTGTGGTCTTCTATGGGCTAGTGATATCTGAGCATCACTTGGAGGCTCAAATGGTTTAAGAATGAGATTTGCCAAAACTCAAGGTTCATTAATCCATTTTAATATTCTAAACATAAAGTAATATATACTTCTACTCAAAATAGGATTTCCTGAACTCAAATATGACACAGTTTTGAAAAAATTATTCAAAATAGGCATGCATTTTCATAAAATATATACAAGCTGAAAGAAAGATATGTATTTGGGAGAAATAACATAGGAAAGGTAACAATAATCTTCCTAAATGCAACATCTAACTATTGCTTAAGTATTTCGGCATTTAAAAATAGGCAAAGGTAACCTGGACAAAATTATGGTGATTTTAACAAAAGTTTAACTTTTCTTAAGAGAATAGTTTTAGACACTAACTAATTAAGGAATAAAAAAATTAAAAAGTTAAGATAAATAATTGATCCAAAATTACTATGAGAACGGTGACTTCATTGATTAAAAGTAAAGAATTCACTATCTAAATTCTATGCTAGTAAACACAAATTCTATTTGATAAAAATATCAAAACAGAAAAAAATAGTATTTATAAGGTCTGCTATGAGAAAGGCACAATAAAAATTATTTTATGATATTTCATATTATTTAAAGAGAACTTTATTTTGCTTTGCACCCTATTTTACATTTTTTTAACTACAAAAAAAATGGTATATTTACTAAACTGAAATTAGCACAAATAACTAATACCTTTTCTGTAAAGTAATTTTGAGTAGAAAACAGCAATATACAAGACCATTTCTGGCAAAGATATAAGAGTCTGGACAAAAAGGAATAAAGCAAATATATAGGTTTAATTGATCACCTATGTATGACTACACGCCTAACTTAAAAGTAATTCATTTCAATGATACATAAAGAAATCCCTATGTTTAATTCTAAGTCATAAAAAAAATTTCTATACCAACACAAATACTGAGAATTCTGTTCTAACCTTAGAGTATGTCTGCCTTGGCATTAGTTCTATCATATCACTGTTGCACACACACCAAAAAATTTTTTTTTAAAATTTAAAGAGCAAATCTTTCTGCAAACTTGTAGTTTTCTTTAATAAAATCTGTAAAAGTTCTAAATTTTGCCTTTTTTAATGATGATGGTTTAGTGGCTGCAGTAGTTGCAGTGATGTCAGTTACACTAAGGAACAACAGATGGGTTGAAGGGAAGAACAAAGCATTTCCTAACATCTGGAAGCCTGCAGATATTGAAAAAGCAGTGAGAAAACTTTTTAACTGCATCCCTCCCTTATTCCCTATGTGATTGTGCTTTAATTTTTAATATATTTGACTTAAAATTTAAGTACTCTGCATATTGTCTCCATGTAAACTGTGTTGCAGCTGCTTGCTCACTCACACACCAGCCCCATACTGCATTCACATGGTATGCACGTTGTCAAGGTTTTGGAAAGTGGAGGTCTTTATCTAACTATAGGACCTTAACAGATATATTTGCTTGCTCCATCATTAGTAAAGTCTTATAAAAGCAAAAAGCAGAATTTTTACTTTCCTAAATGCTTGAAGTTACTGTGACATTCATTCCAAAATGCTAACTGTAGATATTCGAATTCAGAATAATTTCCTTCCAAGAAACAGTTTTTTTTTTTTTTTTTTTTTTTTGAGATAGAGTCTCTCTCTGTTGTCAGGCTGGAGTGCAGTGGTACAGTCTCGGCTCACTGCAGCCTCCACCTCCCCACTTCAAGTGATTCTCCTGCCTCAGCCTCCCGAGTAGCTGGGACTACAGGCATGTGTCACCACACCCAGCTAATTTTGTATTTTAGTAGAGACAGGGTTTCACCATGTTGGCCAGGATGGTCCTGATCTCTTGACCTCGTGATCTGCCCACCTTGGCCTCCCAAAGTGCTGGGATTACAGGCATGAGCCACCACACCTGGCCCCAAGAAAATTTGTAAATGTTCAATTAATATGAATTGTAACTACCCATTTAAAATTTGAAGGTAACAAGATGGAATAAGAAGATGAGAGAAATGGAAATAAATATAAGTTAAAGATAAAAAGTAGTATATGAAATGTTGCACCTGAAATGCAAACACTACCATTTTTTCTCATTGTATTTTGACTATTGAAATACTAGTAATTTCTAATTTACAAGCCATAACTTTTCCTTCAAATAAAAAGAAAAAAGAAATAGTTTTACATATCACTGTCCTTAAAATCCTTAACAATTTATCCTTTACTTTTTATTTATTCCAAATAATTTATGTTTAAATCTAATGCATCTAAATTATTTTAGATTTAAATGAAAGACCCTTGGCTGCATCATTAGTTTTCCAAAGATGCAAGTTGATTTTTAGAATGCCTGGGACTTTCTAAAAGGTATTTAAGGAATTCATCCAGGCCTTTCCATCCCTCAGTTCCACACTCCAAAAGTAATAACTTTTATTTTAGGATTCTGCTTTCTGGTTTTTCCAGGTGTTTACCCTAACAACTCTAAATAATATATGTCTTGTTAGATAGAATATTGGATAGCACTAACCTGAAAGGGAAGCAATTATCTTAGAGAAAGGAAATGTATCAGAGTTTATCTTAGAGAAAGGAAATGTATCAGAGTTTTTCAGTAAAAGCAAAAAATGTTGGAACTTCTAGCAATATGGTGGACAAATACTCTGAATGGACCTACTGTATTCTGCTTTTCTATATTGTAACACCAGCTCACTTAGGCTGTAATTAGCTGTTTACATGTTTTCTTATGAGCTCGGGTATGTTATTTGATCTCTCTATGCCTCAGTTACATCATCTATAAAATGAGGATAACCATAATAGTAATAATAGTAGTAACTGTTTTAGAATTAAATATGTTAGTATGTCCAAAGAATTCAGAATATTGCCTGGCACATAATGATACAAATTGCTATTATCATCATATGAACTGTTAGAACAGTGTCATTGGGAAATAATATGCTACTCATTAGCCAATAAATGTATGCTCATAAAACACCTTCATAATATATACTTTATGCTATCAACAAATATAAAAATACTCTTGCTCGAAAACATTTGAATATAAAAGGTAATTTTTTTTATGAAATACAAGAGGAAAAAGGGTAATAAGTCTTTCTTCACTAAGCAAAGCTTTTATCTAGCCAAGTCGTTTCAAGATTAGAACACAAGTGCTAATTATTAATAGAACATAGTTCATTATGTTACATTATTCTATATTAATGAATTAATTCCCATAATAACATTTTGTCATCTTCCACTTGAAACTGTTACAGTCTTGCCAATGCACCACAATGTAGCAGTCTCTCATTGTGAGGTGCCACCCAGAGGTTTTTGTCTCAAAACGAAGAGAATTAAGTAGTGTGGACACAAAAACTGTGAGGTTAGAGCAAAAGTTTAATAAGCTAAAGAAGAAAGCTCTCTGCCATGAAGAGGGGGCCTGGAAAAGGGTTGCCGTTTTTACAGTTGAAAGTAAAGGCTTTTATAAGAAAACAAAGGAGGGCTGGGTTGCATAATTGCATAAGGCACGAATTTCTGGTAGCTCCACCCCATCCTCCTAGTGCTCATGTGGGTCCTTAGCTTGAGTTAATCCATATTGCTTTGTTCCCCTTACTGCACATGTTTCAGGAGACAAAATTTTCCATTGCGGGCATGTCTGGGCAAGTCGTCCGTGTAGCCTTTCTTATCTGTGCAGCTGTGGGCATGTCATAGGCAAGCCCCGCTGTGCAAGTTCCTTGATCTGTGCCCGAAGCTTGATTTTTCAGGCTGTTCTATTTGAAACAATTTAAGCGAGCACCCACCCTAACTGCCTGCCTGACTGGTTTCTTCCTTTATCATCTCTCAAAACAGTAACATTTTAAGCTTAAATTAATTCAGTTTTCTTCTATAGTGTTAAATATTACACACAAAACATTATATGGGTATCTATCCTTTTTTTAGCACATCAATAAAGCAGGTAGCAAGTCCTCTTTCATTTTACACTTATTTTAAATAGAAAACTGCACTTTAGTGAACAAAAGTCAGTGGATTTTCTCTATTTAAAGGCAGGAAAACCACTGAATACAGTTCCACATTTTAGAATATCTGGGAACCGCCCCCCCGCCCCGGTCTGTTAACTAGCAGTTTCTGTTGATCAGATCACCTAGAGTTAAAGACCTATTTATTTATTTTCAGGTGAGACTTAATTTACTTGCAAGTTTCAAGCTAGAATTCCAAAAATGACTTAAATGATACGATTATTCGTCTGCTTTACTTTTCAACCCAATTTTTAGTAATTTCAGTTAATACTGTTTTCTTGAAACGTAAACACGCACCATCACTCTCCTAAATCTTTTTTTCTTAAGATGTAGGGGATTTACCAAGGTTTTTAAAATGTTAAACCTGATGTGTTAAAGACTTAGAAAGTTTTGAATAAGCCACCAATGTAGCTCTTTGTAGAAATTAAGAGTCTAATGATGAAATGATGCTAGTGCATAGCAAGCAATATAAATTGCTAATTCTGGCCGGGCGCAGTGGCTCAAACCTGTAATCCCAGCACTTTGGGAGGCCGAGACGGGCGGATCACGAGGTCAGGAGATCGAGACCATCCTGGCTAACACGGTGAAAACCCGTCTCTACTAAAAAATACAAAAAAAATAGCCAGGCGAGGTGGCGGGCGCCTGTAGTCCCAGCTACTCAGGAGGCTGAGGCAGGAGAATGGCGTAAACCCGGGAGGCAGAGCTTGCAGTGAGCTGAGATCTGGCCACTGCACCCCAGCCTGGGCGACAGAGCAAGACTCCATCTAAAAAAACAAAAAAAATGCTAATTCTTGCATTTCCTTTTGATTCTAATTTTAAGTCACCCAACATTAGCTTATACCATAAGAGTTATATATTGACACTTTTTTTATTCTGATAACTCTGATTTGTGCTCCAAAGCTAGTTCTGAAATACAGGTTCTATACTACTTAATAGAATAAAGGACTAAGTCCACCCAAAGTTCTGAAGCCCAAAGTTCTAAGTTCTTCTACAAGGAGCTTAGTAGCACATAAATCTTATGTTATCAAAAAAAAAAAAATCACTTTTCCCATTTCCTTTTATATTACAGTAAGCAACTAAGAAAATATAAACTTTTCCTCTGGGAAATAGAGATACAGAGATATTTCTCTTTTTTTATTCTGGTGATAACTCAGATTTGCACTCCAAAGCCAGTCTAGAAAACAGGCCATACACTAGTTAACAGAATAAAGGACTAAGTCCATCCAAAGTTCTAAAGTTCAAAGTTCCTCTGCAAAGAGCTTAGTTGCACATAAACTTTACGTTATTGCCCCCCATACACAAATAAATCACTTCTTCCCTTTTATATTCTACAGTAAGTAACTAAGAAAATATAAACTTCTTCCTGTGGGAAACAGAGATATTTTCCAGGATTCTCAGGAACCCATAAAAATAAACTCATTCTATCTTTGAAACCAGAAAGTCAAATTTCAATTATCAGGAGGGCCCACTATCTGAAGTGAGGAGAAAAAATGTTAAATCACATGTATTTTCTAAGAAAAATGAACGGCAAAGTCAGTAACCTGACAGAAATGATCCCCGGGACCAAAGGGCCAAGAAGGTATGTACTTAGTGAAAGGCAAACCCTTCGTAACTAGTGAAAAGCAAACACTTTCGTTTTGTCTACAACCCTACTGCAACTGAATCCCCCATATATCAATTATGGGATAGAGAATGAGGAACCCAAAACACAAAAGCATTTTTCCTACCAGTATAAATTATTTTCTTTGAGATTGAGAGTTTCATTTTTAAGAGATGTTCACAGTCTCGATGACAGTACGTCTAAAGAAGTTTTTCAGTGGAAATATGTGGTAATAAGTAGAATTCTACCACTGAAACATTTAATTTATAAAACAGAAAATTATAAACCCAACTGGCATTCTAACTGCAACTACTTATCCTTGGCTATACAGTGTTTCTAAAATCTCTGCCAGGCAAATTAAATAGACTTACTATGGAATGTAACAAAATCAAACAATCTGGAACTGTAATTACTATGACATTGTTCATGAGAATGGAGGATGCTGTGTTTTACATTATTACATTAAAAATAAAATGATCATGAAAACATGAGCCAAGCAGAAGATATCTAACTTTTCCCAAGGAGAATTTTCTGAGAATTAAAACCTTGACTGACAAATAAAATAAAGATATGGCTTTTAATTTATTTAATGATTCCTACAAGGTCTTTTCCATGTGAATAAAACACTTATCAAAACAGCCATACTACAGTGTATGAAAGTAGTGTACCAAATGACAGGCCATACATCAATAATGGTTTAGCCACATGGCTATAAGGACATTACAAGCACAATTCTTGTGCTTCTCCACTTTAAGTTCCATCAATATAATATCTAGGGGTCATCTCATAAAGACCTTTGATCTTATGCAATGGAAATATGTGCATGCATGTAATGATGACCATCAAAAATCATGCAACTAATTTTACCCCCAAAATCCTTCAGTGAGATTGACATTTGTCCAACTTATGTTTGCTGAGATACCAATAAGAAGAGGAAGAAAAAATATACGAACTATGACATAATTCTGTTCCTTCATCCCCCATTACTCATATTAAGTTACAGTATACCACAATGCAATAGCAGATTCACTAGGCCCTAAACCAAAGCTCTCCTCTTTTGATAGGAACCCATGAAAGCCAAGAGTTCTGTCACTCTACCTAACATTTCTGATTATAAACTCACTGCCCCATCTGATTCAGAATTCCAAGTTCTATATGAGCCAGAAAACTGTGCAGATATCTGTTAGTGACCTATGATTGAAGCAATATATTTTATAACTACCCCTCTTGAATCTTTCCAACCTCTACCACTGCCCATGGCCCCTTACACTATCTATTGACTTCCAAACACAGGTGGCAAATTCTATAAAATTGTCCAAGTAAAGAATAGAGATTAATAATAGTGTGTTATATACTCAGAGATAAAGCCCCAAAATAAACACTACAAACATGTTTCAAAGTAAGATGTACTTCGTACTAGTGCCTCATGGGAACTGTAACTTGGCACATACTACATTGGTTAGGAGTAGCAAAGATGTAGGAGGTAGCAGGGAAGTGGCTGGGAAAAAGACAGCACCTCAGCAGACTAAAAAAATCTTCCACTGTAGACACAGAAAAGACCAAAACCAGTGCCATGGTTCCTCAAAACAGTGACATAGAACACAAATTTTACACACTTCTCCAGAAAACAGAGAAAACAAACGACAAAGAAATGAAAATTATGGGGAAAAAGAGAGCAGATATTGGGAACAGAAAATAAGTAGCCAACCAAAAGATATTAGTTTTCCTGAAGGACATATTAAATTAAACAAAACTGAAGAAATAATCAAAGATATAACATAGGAAACCTTTATTTGGCAGCAAAACAAATGGTTTAAACAGATTAAATTCACTACATTCCCAGTAATAGCGAGGAAAATATCATGCAGATATATGGTGGCAAGTGTGGCATTTGCAGGAAAAATGAAAAACATTCTACAAGCAATCAAACATAAAGAACTGATTACCTACAACAAAACAAAAATCAAGTTGTCCATGGATTTCTCCTCAGCAACAATAAAGACTGACAAAGACTTGAATTCTAATCAAAGATAATACTGCAAAACTTACCAAAAACAGCAGAAAGTACTACAATAACTACCACCTCCCAAAAGAAAGGAAATTGAATGAGGAAATGACTACAGTCACAATCAACAAAATTCGAAGCCTACCAAATATCTTAAATTCTGGACCACAGTAAGATAGGATACAAAGAGCTGGCACCAACTCTGCAGACTTCAAGCAGAAGAGAAAGTCAGGTCCTAGACTAATGGAATGAGATTTAAGGACATGGGTGGGATACAGGAGGAGTGACATCAGAAAAACCAGAATGGAAGGAAAAGATATGGTCTTCTATCTGTGCTTTTATCAACTTCCTAACCAATGAAGATAGAAAGACAAGCAGCAGCCACTGATTCTTAGGACCAAGGATCTGTGACGGGGGCCGTTAGGGGCTTCTATGAGGCTCACTAGCCTCTTGAACCCTGAAAACCAAGGAAAATGGACGCCCAGGGCAAAAGAGAAAATAAACAGAGTAAGAAGGTGAAAATATTCAGGTGATCAGAGCTAATCATCACTCTCCCTCAAAACTCCCCACACAATCCTTCAGCAAACTGCTGTCACCATTTAAAAAATGAATAACTGCAAAATAAGAAGAGATGTATGTGTGGAAATTGCATAAAAAGGAAAGGGGTAGACATGAGGGAGATGAGAACATAAAAGACAGAAAATATCCATAGCAAGAACTTCCTAAAGAAATAAAAGAATTCAGACAAATAGTTACCCCTTGTATCAGTGAAATAAAAGAAACCATTTTT
Organism: Rhinopithecus bieti; assembly: GCF_001698545.2. Lineage (NCBI taxonomy): Eukaryota > Metazoa > Chordata > Mammalia > Primates > Cercopithecidae > Rhinopithecus > Rhinopithecus bieti. Next base: position 1,416,295 of record NW_016809622.1, read on the forward strand.
GTCATTGTTTGGAAAACTCAAACAAAAGATACAGGGGCTGAAAGCCACACTAGAAGCAATAACTAGAATAAATATATTTTAAAATGAGAAAAAATACACTAAAACCAACTCAAGAACATGAATAAGCAACGTGAAAAAAAAAAATCACAAAACCAAAATAGAAAGAACAAATATATACAAATAATTGATGAGGAGTAATGTTTTCATTCTTAAGGACTGAGATATAAGTCAGATGAGCATCCAGAGAGAAAAAGTAATTCATCCAGTCAGATGTCTTTTTTAAAAAAATTAAGCTACCTTCAGACTTTTCCACAGCAACTTTCAAAACCAAATGGATGTTCAAATTTCAGAGGGAAGTTAAGGTTATCTTCACGTATAAAAGCAATACACAATTCTTAAGATAAGAACACTTATAAGGCTTCCCACAAAACTACAGGATGATTAAACTCAACTAACCAAGAAATGAATCAAGAAAATTCAGGAATAGTAAAAGAACTAGTGGTAAGCTTTGACTCCATTTAGATAAATCAACAGGATGAAAGCACTATAGAAATTGTGATTACAAAAAATGTAGGGAAATGTTTTAAATTTTGACAAAATAAATAATAATATACCAATAATTCCAGAATTTGACAAGAAGAGAGGAAGAAAACATAAGTATGCTATTTTCCCTATGTTTCACAACAGGAAGTCAATGGACACTACCAAAACTTGAAATGCAGCTTTAAAAGACTAACGGTATCAACCAAAAAGGCATGTTTTCTACTCTTGTTGAGAGAAGTCTTTTAGAAACTGAAATATAATGTAAATAAACATTTATAAAAAATTCACATATTCCTTCCACTTCACCTATTTCTCTTTTCCACTAGGATATAATGAAATAAATTTATATTTTAAATTCATGGTCACGCACAGTGGCTCACACTTGTAATCCCAGCACTTTGGGAGGACAAGACGGGTGGACTACGAGGTCAGGAGTTCAAGACCAGCCTGGCCAAGATAGTGAAACCCTGTCTCTACTAAAAATACAAAAAAATTAGCCAGGCGTGGTGGCAGGCGCTTGTAATCCCAGCTACTCAGGAGGCTGAGGCAGAGAATTGCTTGAACCCAGGAGGCGGAGGTTGCGGTGAGCTGAGATCACACCACTGCACTCCAGTCTGGGCAACAGAGCGAGATTTCATCTAAAAACAAAAAAGAAAAAAATTCATGTGGTCCTGTTTTGTAAATTTTATTATATGCCTAAATTTGCATGTGTATAGAGAAAAATATCAGGGTTGATATTTAAAAGTGCTAACAAATGTTCATTCTATTTGATAAGACTCAAGTAACTTTAATAAAAGCTATTTTATTTTCTTTGTACCTTTAAGTAACAGTTTTAAAAAATGCAGTTCTACACTTTTACAAAATCACAAAGGTTATTATTTTCTCTAAAAGCTATTTTAAAAACAAATAAGAGGCCAGGCATGGTAGCTCATGCATGTAATCCCAGCACTTTGCGAGGCCAAGGCAAGAGGATCTCTTGAGGCTAGGAGTTCCAGACCAATCTGGGCAACACAGGGAGATCCTATCTCTACAATTTTGTTTTTTAATCTACCAGATGTGATGGCATGCACTTATAGTCCCAGCTACTTGTGGGGCTGAGGTGGGAGGATTGCTTGGGCCCAAGAGGTCAAGGCAGCCATAAGCCATGTTCACACCACTGCACTCCAGCCTGGTCAACAAAGCAAGACCCTGTCTCAAAAATAATAATAATAATTTTAAAATTAAAAAAATAAGGAAGCAACATCAATAAAGTTTGAAGGTGAAATATAACAATACATTCTTACCACAGAATATAATAACACCCTATATCATTCCAGCGAAAGTTAAATGAACCTATTGAGAGATGAAGCATTGGCCAGACACAGTGGCTCACACCTGTAATCCCAGCACTTTGAGAGTTCGAGGCAGGAGAATGACTTGAGGCTAGGAGTTCGAGACCAGCCTGGACAACATAGTAAGATCCTAGCTATAAAAAAAAAAAAAATTAATTAACTGGGTGTGGTGACACATGCCTGCAGTTCCAGCCACTTGTGGGGCTGAAGTGAGAGGATTCCTTGAGGCGAGGTGTTCAAGGCTGCAATAAGCTATGATCATAACACTGCACTCCAGCCTGGGAGACAGAGTGAGACCCTGTCTCAAAAAAAAAAAAAGGCATAGACCACAGCATACGAAAAACTAATATCTAAGTGAACTCAAAGCAAACCAATGAAAAAATAAGCAAACAAAACCATATTAAATGGAAACCCAAAAGACGTCATTTTATAGTGATAAAATTGTTTAACTCACCAAAAAAACAGCTATCAGAAATATAAGCTGACTAACACAGAATAAGAATATCTAAACCAAAAATGCTTATTCAACAGAAAACTGACAGAAAAATATAGTAATGAAATACTAATATTCTACTCTTGCAATTATAACAAATAGAGGAAAATATCAATAAAAATGCAGAGGTGCCAAATATCAGAATGTATACCTTACGCAAATTCCAGGAATATTTATGAATTTCCTGTGGAATGTAAGAATTCACAAAGAAAATCCTTAAAATACAGGATAGCAAAAAGTATATAGGCTCACATTCTCTTTCTATAATGCAAAAAAAAAAAAAAAAAAAAAAGACAAATTAACAGCAAAACTTAAACCAAAAAAGAAAATGTAACTTTGGAACTAAAATATTTTGCTAATAAATTCGGTTTCAAGTAAAATATCCTTATTCCCTCTATTAGTCTGTTTTTTCATATTTTAAAAGGTTTTCAACTAAAAGATCTTATAAGGTCTTTAGAGCCACACATCTTCCCCTGACACATAAAAAACACAATGACTTTTAAGTATTTAGGAAGCATATACCATATGTTGATCTTTCTCATTGATTATTCAGTGTGATATGCAAAAGTAAAATGGAATGTATTCTCTAGTTGGAGAGTTAGGAAAATCAAATAGTAGTTCACCAACATAATTATAAATGTCATAGAAATTCAGAAAAGAGGGAGACCATGATAAGCAGGAAAGGCTTATTTATGAGACTTGAGCTATGTCTTGAAATAGAAATATGAAAATCCAGAAAAGATATGGGGGAAACATTCTGGTCAACAATATTATATCAATGAAAGCTAAAGAATGAAATATTATTGAACACACATGGACATAAACATGGGAACAACAGACACTGTGGACTACCAGAGTGGGGAGGGAGGGAGTGGCTGTGGGTGGAACACCTACCTATTGGGTACTGTGCTGACTACCTGGGTGACAGAATCTGTACCCCAAACCTCAGCATCATGCAATACACTTATGTAACAAACTTGCACTTGTACCGGCTGTATCTAAAATAAATGTTTTTAAAAAATTAAATAAGCTAGGACATTTTTAAAAAAGAAACTGTTAAGTAACAAACTTAAAATAAGTGACTATTGTGTACCTAGCCTAGGAAGAAAAACATTGAAGTACTAGATCAAATTGTTCAAAACTGAGTTGCAATAAGTACTGCAATAAGATTTTAAAGCCTGCTGTGAGCTGCCAGCAAAGTTTAGAATGGTTCTCATCTCTGTGAAGTTTCATACAAATGGACTTCCAATTGTAGATATATTTGATATCTCCAGAGACAGTAACATCACTGATAAATGGTGATCTTTATTTGCCACTGGAGAAAATGACTACTGCAGAAGATGCTGGGCCAGGCTTCCATAGCTACTTCATGCAATGAGAGGTACCAGTAATAGCTAAGAATTTAAAGAAGATTATCACAGTCAGGCTCTTCTGATTCTGTAATCTGTGTATTGATTTCAACTTCCATAGTGTGACCTACAAAAATTAAAAACAATTAAATAAAAAACAATTTAATCGAAAATGAGATTTAATCTGAAAAGGAAGAAGAAAACACAGACAGAATTGGAACTGTTACGTAATAAACAAGGTAGAGAGGACTAAATCTGCCAAGTAGGTGAGAGTGCAAAGAAAAAAAGCATCTTAGACTCTGAGCAAAACGCTGTTACTAAGTATAACTGCATCAGCTTGACCCAAATCCAACATTTCTTATTCACTGAAAAGAAACATATTTAAAAAGCAGCAATTTCCTTTATAAATAAACACATTCAGCCAAGGAAGCTTCTACCAAAAGGCTTTAACCCTAAAGGTAATAAAAGCAAGAGAAAATTATTTCAGTACTCTCAATTTCAAACAACTTCCTAATATAAATATGTGGGCTGAACACTGCGGCTCATACCCATAATCCCAGCACTTGGGGAGGCCAAGGTGGGAGGATCACTTGAGGCCATAAGTTCAAGACCAGCCCGGGTAACATTGTGAGACCTCATCTCTACAAAATATGAAAAAATTAGCCAGGAATGGTAGCATGTGCCTATAGTTGTAGCTATTCAGGAGGCTGAGGCAGAAGGCAGTTCAAGGCTGAAGTGAGCTATAATCATGCCAAAGAATTCCAGCCTGAGCAAAAGAGCAAGACCCTGTCTCTAAAAATAAATAAACAGATAAGCTATAGTAAGTTAGTAATAATTACCTTTAAAATTCTAACAGATTATGATATTGATTTGAGTAATAACTCTCCCACATGGTATGGCTAGACTTGCATCAATTAAATGCTCTCTCTACTGCAATGTCATGAATTAATTTTGTTTGTACAGTGAGCAGGAAGAACTCATCAGGCAGTTACAAATTTGGGGGCTTATCCAGGATCCACCCTTGCAAATATCTGCCCATGGTTCATAAGCCTCCTACCAGTACAACAGACCTAGAGGTGAGCTCTGGCAACGGCTTATTTCTTCTGAGGGTCTTCTCTGGCAATGTACCTGCTGGTGAGGCACTGTCAACCCACAGGGCAGAGATCTAATCACACTGAAGAAATAGCCTAGAACCTGTCTGAAATGCCTCTTATTAAAAAATATGTTTGCCTTCATCATATACAAAGGATTAGCCCATCTGCAATGCCACCTCCTGATATGGGAAACAGCTATTCAGCTGAATTCATCTAGTCTCAGGACTAGGAACTAAAAAGATATGGGATGGTATATTTAAATTTGCTCTTTCCTGTTTATGTGAATCTGTATGTCTAACAATCTACTCATTATCCTATAGTCTGTGGTTCACTTAAGTGCCATGCTAAAACTGTGGATGAGAATATTAACGTCTTTGTCATATAAAGCTTGGAACCCCAATCAGGCACCTATGAGTACATGCAAAGCAGTTCCACTCCTCTTACCCTAGGGGCAACCCATACCCCAACTATGCCACCTGTCAGTAGGAAGAAGTTGGAGCAGTTCTCACCCTTTTCCCATCTCATAGCTTACACCTCAGGATTGAGGCATGCTGAAACTCAAAGGATGAAAGTGAAACAGCCTTTGCAAAAAGTATTGCAGTGAGAAAATTATGGCAGTCGGGGAGGCATGATCTAGCCTACAACCCTCTAGCCTCTAACCTTCAAGTTCCCTTAATTATTTCTAGGCTTAGGCTAGGCTAGCTGTGGGAGACATTTAGTTTATAGTTTAAGTAAAAATAGCCCTTCCCCAAAACTCAACTGTCTTTGTAAAGCTAGTGAGAGAATACCAGGCTAGGAGGATAGAAGAGTCTGAATTTTGCTAAGGTGTAGACAAAAACAGCCATTATTCCCGAGGTCACAAGATATGTAACTTCCCCAATACTCCTGCAGATAACATCATTATTGTAGAACCTAACAGTGGCCTTGTAAGGGATCTTTACAGGTTTTTTGCATTTCTGAAACCGTGATGGTTCCACCTGGAACCACCAGCTGCTCCCAGAAGTGATTCACCATGCACGAGGATCATTTCCCACATCCCTATGATTGCACCTTCCAAACAATTAGCAGCAAGCACCCATTGCCTAGCCACCCCTAACTCTTCCCCCAAACAACTTTTGAAAAACCCCTAACCTATGAGCCTTCAATAAGATTGATTTAAGTAGTAAGTCTTAATAATCTTCAGTGTGGTGTGACTGCCCTTGCATCAATTAAACTCTTTCTCTACTGAAATTCAGTGAATTGATTTTGTCTGTGCAACAGGCAGAAAGAACCTGTCCAGGGTTACAGTTAACTGGCCCACAATATTTTCAGCTGTCTCCGGGAAATATTTATTCAATTGTTCCTTATATAAAAAGGGAACCAATTACCTACTCAGTCATTAGGCATTAGATGTGTTTTGTTGGCAAGATACAAAATGTGGAGCTCTTCTTAGGGAATGAGAAAAAGAGGAGCATTGAAAATCCAAGTGCTGTGATTTCTCGTCACATTAAATAACAGCAAGACCCTCTAATGAAATGATGAGCATCCTCACATGGCCTTGTAAAGTGTCAGCACTGGCTTCCTCGGGCCTCTGCAGGGTAAACATACTCTTCCCTTACAGATTCGCAGTCTTTGTGGCTCATAGACACTAATCCCAGAGCCACAGTCTGTCCCCAGGTGATGACAATGGAAAGAAGGCCAACTACCACAACTACTGCAACTACATCATAGAACAGATCTTCACAGGTGGCCTGCAGTTGGATGTCACCTGCCAAGTCTGCCATGGAGTCTCCACCGCCATAGACCCCTTGTGGGACATCAGCTTAGATGTGCCTGGCTCTTCCACCCTCTTGGGGCCCATGAGGTGAGGGAGTGAGGGCAGCATGGCGAATGGCAAGAGTCACATTTTGGGCTTGCAAAAGTGAGAAGTCCACCAGCGCTCACGTGGCAAGGAAGTATCTTCCTCACAGGAAGGCTGTTGTTGATCAGGACGAAAGCAGCGCTTTTCTTTCACATGCCCAGGATAGAGCCTTGAGAAAAGATGTGGCATTAGCCTGCAGTTGGCTGCAGATGCTCTTGCTAGTTTATGGTGTTTTTTTTTTTCTTTTTGCCAGATGACTAGATATTGGTGTTCACTAGCTTTGCATTGTGTAGGGTATCTGTAACACCAGCTACTATTCCAACATCACCCCTGTAAATGATCTGACAGCCAAAGGGCAAAACTGGAAGCTCCCTTACCTTTTGTGGTTAATAACCAAAACCTCAGTGTGAGCTAAGAGCTGAGTGCTCTCCCCATGGTCCACGGCGTTTTTTTGCAAGTGATTAAAATATAGTTGTGGTGTTCCATACTTATGATCATTTCTGAAATTATCCACTTACTGCTTCAGTTTAGATAAGTAATAAGATTTAAGATGTGATTATTATAAAATGTATTTAAATAACTGTAGCATACAGCTTACAATTGTGGTGAGGGCAGAAAACCTTTCTAAACTTTATGTTAATTGAGTCTAGTGTTTTACAATCTTTATTTTCTTTTGCATGCATTAATTAAAGTTTACTGAAGAAGAAAAAAACTCTAATAGAAATTACAATAGAATTCTTTCAGTCTACTCCTATACTTTGCATTAAATTATATGCAAGAATAAGAAAATCTTCAGTTGAACAATTAGAATTTATTTTATATATTAATTGTGGAAAATACTAAAGGCAATATTTGGATTTAATTGTTTATAACGGTCATCTTGCAAAAGCTATGAGAAATAGGAAGGTTCACTCACAGGTACCTAAAATAAAATGACAGGCTACTTTTGAATATAAGCATCATGATGCACACTATATGAAAATTTGGTTTTTTACTCATAATAATGTTTCAGTTATTATTGACCCTTAACTCGTAGGTTGTATCTAGACCAAAAACTATAAATTAACAAAAAATATCTGCTGAGAAGTCATATCTTTGCACTTCCCTCAGTATGGTGACTCCTGAAATGGGTATATCCCTCATACATAACATATGTGTAAAAATATATATATTTCAACCAAATGTTCTCAATAAGGTCTTTCTACCCATCATTCTCCTGTGCTCAAAATACATACCAAAACCCCAACAATTTTTAAGTATTTCAAGATATTGGCTCCTGAAGGGCATGAAGATTGTAAGTCAAAATGAGGCCCATACCCACTAGTGTGGATCTGTCTTTTTGCAACTGAACTGTCACTTAAGAGACCAAAGAGAACAGCTTTGGATTGATGTATAGACTCCTGCAAGAATTACTCTTCCAGAAGTGAAATACTTGATGTTGCCCTGCTGGCAAGATGTTTTTCCTGTTCTAAATCCTTCTAAGTAAATCTGATACAAAATGTCTGGTGACTATGAATATTCTGTCAAATTTAAGAAGACTATGTGATGGACATTGCAAAAGTCAATCTCAAAATTTTTAAATTATTTTTCAGACACAAAATAACTATAACTTGTCTTAAGTGCATAGCAATTAAAATCATATTTTTTCTCATAAAACATAAGAAAGCAACTTCTTTTTAAAATATTCGATGTTTTCAAAACACTGTTTCCATTTTTCCAAAATTCAGGCTTTAGAGTAAACATTGATGCAAATATGAACACCCTTTGTTGAGCTTCAACAATAATATTACACTCAAGCCCTTAATAGGAGAGAACAACTCCATCCTGATCAGAAACTAGGTATCACTGAAGAATTCTACTACATATGGCTTTTATTTATTGATTGATTTTTTTGAGACACAGTTTCAAGCCCACAGTTTTTGCTCTGTCACCCAGGCTGGAGTACAGTCGCATGATCTCAGCTCACTGCAACCTCCACCTCCCGGGTTCAAGGAATTCTCCCGCCTCAGCCTCCCAAGCAGCTGGGACTACATGCACACACCACCACACCCGGCTAATATTTTGTATTTCAGTAGAGATGGGGTTTCACCCTGTTGGCCAGGCTGGTCTTGAACTCCTGACCTCAGGTGATCCAACCACCTCAGCCTCCCAAACAGCTGGGATTACAGGCATGAGCCACCGCGCCCCACCCCGTATGGCCTTTAAATGCTCAATAAAATATTATGAATAAGTAGAACTGAATACACCTGATAATCTATGAAGCTTTATGGAAAGTTGTGTTTCTATACGTTTGCTGATATTTTCAATTCCTAAACATAATCTAAGATGCTAAAAAGTTCATCAGCATCTAACTTTTTATACTGATGACCTAGAAAAATTACTCACTTATACGGACCATTTCTGTCAGTTTTGATAAATTTTGTAAATTTAATGTTAAAGTATGAATGCTGTTTTTCAGTTTAAATGCAAAGTAGCCTCACTTAAAATCTAAACTGTGTAAACACATGATCATCAACAATTCTGCATCACTTGCCTTAATGAAACGGCTGAAACAAGGTGAGACCTTGTTATGATGAACAGTGTAATATCATCACAGTCTATCAGTGAATGTTCTCTAAAAGGGACTCATCAAATGCTAAAAGAAATCTTTTTGTATTCTAAAGAATAATCTATCAAGTAAACAATTTTCTTGATATCTTCATCAGCTTTTACCTTTAATTTACTAAGGATATCTTGCTAGAAATATTAAATGAAAATGATTAATAGCACTAATTATCCTTTCTTTCCAATAAAATTATATTTTAAATTACTTTCATTATTGACATTCATACTACAATGTCACTTGTAATTTTTTAATAAAATCACTTGTCATTATTTCATAGAACTTCTAGACAATTTCTTGACTAACATCCTCTTTTAAAATTGTGTTAAATTAAATCACTTACTGCAAACAGCCCACTCTTACTGCTACAGGAATGTGGGGAAGTTGGGTGGCCCACTTCAGTGTCACATCTTGATAAATATGCAACATGTTATTATGGTTTGCAATCAAAGTATTTATTGTTCCTTCAGAAACTGTAAGTTGAAGATACAGAAAAGAGACACTAAGAAAACAGTCATTTGAAACAGTATATCTCTTTTAGGAAATTGATAACACAAACTAATTCTAACACCTTGATTTTAATACATAAAGATTTTATGTAATAAAACATTATTTTGTAAGTTTAATCTACCGGTATAAAAAAGAAAGGAATCATTTTACAGTCTTGGAAGCTATAACTAGATAATCGCCAACATTTTTGCATTTCATCTAGAAAGCATGAGTTTCATTAATATGTAACACATTTAAGCTAATGATTTACTAGGCATTCACTACAGATAATTCATTCTATTAGACATTACTATTGTGCTTATAAAAGAGTCTGATGTTCTCTTGAAAGCATCTTGAACAGACACATAATGGAAAGTATTAACGTATGCTGGAGGCCAATTTTACAAGTCATTTTGTACAAAGTAAAATGACTGACGAAACCAAATGTATGCTTTATATCAAACTTCTATTCAAACTTTTAAAGTTAAAATATCCATTACATATTCAGTATTAAACTGTTTCCATATATGTTTAAAATATGTGTATGAGTGTGGCTTTTTTCCGGTGTATATCACATAGCCTTGACATACGGAATAGATAAAAGAAAATCTTTCTACACACCTGAGCAATATGGCAGAAAACAACTTGGGCTCCAGTCAAGCTTCTTCATGAACCGAATTTGTCCATTATCCTTAAGGCAAAAAAAGTTTCTCTCACCAAGAACAAAAACAGAGGATGCCGACTGATTGAAAGAGACAATACATATATCAAGGGCTTGCTCTCCAATATTTAGAGTCCAATCCACCTACAAAGCAAAACTCAAGATCAATTTAGTTGCTAACCTCAGAAAATTTCAGTTATTTTCATATCAACACAAATTAAGAAATTGCTTTACAACAAAGCAGAAATATAAAGATGGGCTAATCTCTTTCGTTTCTTTATTCTTTTTTTTTTTTTTTTTCGCTATGACCATTTTTCTGGTATTTTACAAGAGTCTAATCAAAGTTTTGTTCCATGTCTTACCACAGAACAAAAAAATGGTATTAGCTATTCTGCAGTTCAAAATCACTAAAAAACTTACCTGCTTCCCTAAAAAACTTCCATGAAAATGATATTGTGCTTAATTTGCAAATCAAATTTAATAATCCATAAAAATTGTCATTATGATTGTACATGTGTTTTTATAGGACAACTAAAAATATATCAATATGCATATACAGAGTAGTCACCAAGCCACTAGAGAGTATAGCAGAATATTCTATACATAAGAGCTATGCCAGGATATCTCTATTGCTGGGATATGGTTAATGTTCAATAAATGCTTCTTAAAGTAATGAAAGAATGAATGTAAAATGAGTGCTTTTCAGGATTCATCTCCCATACAATATTTCTAAGTCAGGAAAATGCAAAAGAGCAAAGACATACCATTTTGAAAATATTGGCAGACAGGCATATAGTTTCAGTTTTCTAACTTTTACTTTAGGTTCAGGGATACATAGGAAGGTTTGTTACATAGGTAAATTCATTTCACAGAGGCTTGGTGTATAGATTGTTTTATTACTCAGGTACTGTAGTATGTGATAGTTATTTTTTCTGATCCTCTTCCTCCTCCAGCCTTTCACCCTCAGTGAAAGTAAGAACATGTGATACTGAAGTGAGAACATGTGATATTTGGTTTTCTGTTCCTGCATTAGTTTGCTAAAGATAAAGGCCTCCAGTTCCATCCATGTTTCTGCAAATGACATAATCTCATTCTTTTTTATGGCTGCATAGTATTCCATGGTGTATATGTACTACATTTTCTTTATCTAGTCTACTGTTGATGGGTATTTTGATAATTTTGAATTTGCTGAGGATTGTTTTATATCCGATTGTGTAGTTGATTTTAGAGTATGTGCCATGTGGTGATGAGAAGAATGAATATTCTGTTGTTTTGGGATGGAGAGTTTTATAGATGTCTATTAGGTCCATTTGGTCAAGTATTACGTTTAGACCTTGAATCTCTTTGTTAATTTTCTACCTCAATGATCTGTCTCATAGGGTCAGTGGGGTGTTGAAGTCTCCCACTATTATTGTGTGGCAGTCTAAATCTCTTAGTAGGTCTCTAAGAAATTGCTTTATGAATATGGATGCTTCTGTGTTGGGTGTATATATATTTAGGATAGTTAGACCTTCATGTAGAATTGAACCCTTTACTATTATGTAATGCCCTTATTTGTCTTTTTTTTATCTTTGTTGGTTTAAAGTCTGTTTTGCCTGAAATTAGGATTGCAACTCCTGCTTTTTTCCATTTGCTTCAGAGAGTTTTCTTCATCTCTTTATTTTAAGCCTACATGTGTACAGCATGGGAGATGGGTCTCTTGAAGGCAGCATACCATTGTGTCTTGCTTTTTGATCCAGCTTGCCACTCTGTGTCTTTTAAATGGGGCATTTAGCCTGTTTACATTCAAGGTTAGTATTGATACGTGTGGATTTGATGCTGTCATTGTGCTGTTACCTGGTTATTATGCAGACTTGTTTATGTGGCTGCTTTATAGTGTGATTAGTTCATGTACTTAAGTGTTTTTTGTATTGGTTAGTAATGGTCTTTCTTTTCGATATTTAGTGCTTCTTTCAGGAGCTCTAGTAAGGCAGGTCTGGTGGTAACAATTTCCCTTCTCCTTTGCTTGTCTGAAAAGATTCTTGTTTTTCCTTCACATATGAAGCTTGGTTTGGCTGGATATGACATTCTTGGTTGAATACTTTTCTTCATAATGTTGAATACAGGCCTCGAATCTCTTCTGGCTTGTAAGGTTTCTGCTGAAAGGTCCACTATTAGCCTGATGGAGCTCCCTTTGGTGGTAACCTGACCTTTCTCTCTAGATGCCTGTAACATTTTTTCTTTCATTTTGACCTTACAGAATCAGATGATTATGTGTCTTGGGGATGAACTTTTTGTATAGTATCTTGCAGGGGTTCTCTGCATTTCCTGAATTTGAATATCAGTCTCTCTAGTGAGGCTGGGGAATTTTTCATGAATGATATCCTGAAAGAGGTTTTCCAACTTGCTTGCTTTCTCCTCATCTCTTTCAGGGATGCCAATGAGTCATAGAGTTGGTCTCTTTACATAATGCCAAATTTCTTGGAGGTTTTGTTCATTTCTTATCTTTTTTCTTTATTTTTTGTCTGACTGTCTTATTTCAGAAAGCCTGTCTTCAAGCTCTCAGATTCTTTCCACAGTGTGGTCTCTTCTGCCATTAATACTTGTGATTACATTATGCATTCTTGTAGTGTGTTTTATAGCTTTATCAGGTCCAGTTAAGTTCTTTTCTATACTGGCTATTTCGTCTGCCAGCTCTTGTGTCATTTTACTGTGATTCTTAGATTTCTTGGATTGGATTTTGACATTCTCCTGAATCTCAATGGTCTTCCTTTCCTATCCATATACTGAATTCTATTTCTGTCATTTTGGCCATCTCAGCCCAGTTAACAACCTTTGCTGTAGAATTAGTGTGATAATTTAGAGGAAGGAAAACACTGTGGCCTTTTGAGTTGCCAGAGCTCTTGCACTGGTTCTTTTTTATCTGTGTGCATGAGTATTCCTTTTTGTGAGATGTAAATTGAGTACAGTCAGTAGACTTCTTTTCTGGATGTTTTCAGAGGGCTGAAGCTTTCTGCAAGGTTTTTATTTATAGCTAAATTCTTGCCTTTGGTTTCAAAGTGGGGTATGTTAGCAAGTATATTGGTCAGTAGGTAGGCTCTTTCTCACTTATGTGGCTCCTCTCTATTTTTTTTTTTTTTTTTTTTTTTTTTTTCTTTTGAGACAGAGTCATGCTCTGTTGCCAGGCTGGAGTGCAGTGGTGTGATCTCGGCTCACTGCAACCTCCGAGTCCTGGGTTCAAGCGATTCTCCTGCTTCAGACTCCCAAGTAGCTGGGACTACAGGCACACACCAACATGCCCAGCTAACTTTTGTATTTTTAGTAGAGATGGGGTTTCACCATGTTGGCCAGGATGGTCTCAGTCTCCTGACCTCGTGATCCATCTGCCTCAGCCTCCCAAAGTGCTGGTCTCGATCTCCTGACCACGTGAGCCACCGCACCTGGCCTTTTTTTTTCCAATTGGAGTCTCACTCTGTTGCCCAGGCTGGAATGTGGTGGCACAATCTCGGCTCACTGCAGCAGCTGCCATCATGCTCCCTATCAATGCTCTGAAAGTGTGGGCTCTTCTCCCACTTCTGTGCTGGCTGCAGATCACAGCTTGGCACTCCCAGGCTGCACTCTGCCTCTCCGGGGAGATCTCAGGCTTTATATTCCCTCCCTAGCTTAGAGGCAGCAGAGGAATGGACCTTAGCAGTGGCTGGAACCAAGGGTCTTGTCTCCTGGTGCTTCACCCGAGAGAGATGCAGAGCTGCAATCAATCCATTAATCGGCCCAAAAAGGGAGGGCTTCACTGTGGGCCCAAGCCGGGGTCCCTGACAGGCATGTATTGTATATGAAAGTAACAGTGAATGGTTTCACAAAGAAAAATCTGCACAAAGAGGAAATAGGGGCTGCTGTGAAAGTTAGGGTATAATCAACAAACAATGGATCCAAGAAAAGATCATGAAAAGTTACACTAAAGACAAGATGAAATTTTGGCCATCAAGACATGATCTTAGGTATTCATCTACTTTAGATACTAAAATATTTGAAGAAGGTATAAAATCCAAATGGGGCTGGCCAGAAAGGCAGATATTGCCAGTATATATACAAGAACAATCTGTAGAAGGGAGACAGCCTAATGAACATAGGTAGGTGCATCAGACTATCTGAAGCTCAACTAGAATTTAACACTAAGAAATTATTTGATTACTATTTGGCTCAAGTATTGCTTACCTATATAAAATGATTCCACTGGACAAGACATGAATATCAGTCCCATGACAGTTATATTTCTCATTATATTGTAACAGGCTAGCATTCGGCTTTGTACATCAGTGTCTGTAACTCAGGCTGATGTGGGCCTCACTCTGAGAGGTGATTTATTCAAAGTGAACAGGCAAATCATGTTTCTGAGGCCACAGTCTGAGATCCAGCCAATAAATACTTCCAATTTACCAGGTACTGAATGCCACTCTCTGTGACCTCCGCTTAGGGAAATACACTACATTCTGAATTAATGAGTCTCATAAAACACAGAAATTTGCTAAGAACAATGATAAAAAAAAATTCTTCCAGTTCCAGCCAAGATGGAGTAATAGGGAAATGATTTAGCATCCCACCTAAAACAACCACAAAATGGACAAAATAAATGTAACAACAGTTTGCAAGGCACTGGACACCAGACAACAAAGCACAGCAATCCTTTAAAGACAGAAAACAAATGAGGTGAGTGGCATGATTGTTCCAGCCTTAAGAGAGCTTCTAGGCCATAGCGCAGGGAAGAAGAACCTAGGCAGAGCCCAGCAGACTCTGTGAATTGTGGAGATGGATACTCAGAGTCTGGAGAAACCACAGCAGTTGGAGTTAACAAGACAGCACACCAAATAGCTGCATACGGACAGAACTGTGGAGATCTGCAGAGAGTGCCCTCGAATACTCAGCTGAGTACTTACTGGCATATTCTTGTAAGGAAACTACACAAGGCCAGGGAAAGAACCACCCAAAAGATTAGAGACAACAGTGCCCAGCATTCACACAGGGTAAAAGATATTTCCTGTGCCTACCAGCCAGGCTGCAAAACCTCATAATTCTGAGGGAACTGGGTACAGTACTAAGAAGGATCTTGCCTGAGGAGTAAAGAATAAGTAGCCCTAAAATGAGCATTGCCCTGGTTCCACTTAACAAGCCTTGAGAACAAGCCCCCCCAAAATCAAACTGTTTCCAAGTAACTTAACTGTGTCCCAGTGATAACCTTAAGAACAGTATACACATAAAAAATGAAAAATGCATCACCAGCAAACCCACACTAAAAGAAATGTGAAAGGAATTCCTTTAGTTTGAAGGAAAATGAAACCAGATGGAAAGATGGAATTACACAAATTAAAAAGAACAACAGAAATTATACCTACGTGGGTAAATACATATTTTTCTTGTAATTTAAATCTCATTAAAATATAATCGATTATTTATGTAAAAATAATTACAATGTAATATGGGGTTCATAGCCTATGTTAAAATAAAATATAGGACATTAGCACAAAGGCTGGAAGGTAAGAAACATAAGCATAGTCCTTATATTATATATAAGGTAATATATCACCTGAAAATAGAGTGAGTTAAGCCAAAGATAAAAAATGGAAACCCTAAAGCAAACATTAAAATAACAAAACAAAGAGTTACAGCTAATAAACCAAAACAGATAAAATAGAATAAAAAAAAAAACTGGATAAAGCCAAAGAAAAGCAGAAAAAGAGGAAAAGGAAACAAAAAAACTAGACAGGCATATAGATAAATAAAACAAAATTAAATGGCAGAGTATATATCATACTGATTTTAAAAAGCAAATCCCAACCAACTACATACTGCTTATAAATTATGCACTAGAAGCACACAGGCAGAAACAGGTTCAAAGTGAAAAGATAGGAAAAGGTATCAGAATAACACTGATCAAAAGAAAACTGGGTATTTTACCAACAGATTAAGTAGGTCTCAGAAAAAAGAAGATTATCAAACAAAAGGATAAAGGTCATTTCATAATGTAAAGGGGATGGGTTCATCATGAAACGGAACAGTCTTAAATGTTTACGTACCTAATAACAGAATTCCAAAATATCTGAAGCAAAAAATACATAAATAAATATAGACATATGCCGGGCACAGTGGCTCATGCCTGTAACCCCAGCACTTCGGGAGGCTGAGGCGGGCGGATCACAAGGTCAGGAGATCGAGACCAGCCTGGCCAACATGGTGAAACCCCATCTCTCCTAAAAATACAAAAAATTAGCTGGACATAGTGGTATACGCCTATAGTCCCAGCTACTCAAGAGGCTGAGGCAGGAGAATCACTTGAACCCGGGAGGTGGAGGTTTCAGTGAACCGAGATCACACCACTACAGTCCAGCCTGGGCGACAGAGCGAGGCTCCGTATCATAGATAGATAGATAGATAGATAGATAGATAGATAGATAGATAGATAGATAGATAAAGATAGATATATTTCCAAGGAGATACAGAAAAATCCACAATTACAGTCAGAGATTTCAATACCCCCCTCTCAATAACTAATAATAACTAGTAAAAAAATGAATAAGGATACAGAAGAGTTGAACAACACTATCATCCAACATAATCTAATTGACATGTATGAAACACTCTAACAACAGCAAAAAATACACATTCTTTTCAGGTGCACACTGAACATTTAACAAGATAGATCATATTCTATGCCATAAGACAAATCTCAATGAATCTAAGAGAATTCAAGTATACAAATTATTTTTCTGAACACAAAAAAAGACTTAAATAGAAATCAATAAAAAGGTAGCTGTGAGTAACAAAGGAAGCTATTAAATGTCTTCCCACAACTATCTTATTAAAAGCATTCCATTGGATAAGTTCTGTTTCTTCTGCAATAGACTTAATACTGCTCCCATGGTATCACAGTCCTGCAAAGTGACTATCATGTAACAAAATGAAGTTTACTGTTATTTCTCACTCTATTCACCAATCGAATGGAAAAACCACTCAACTGCAATTGCCTTCAGAATACATCCTCAGTGTGAGGCATGGAGTAATCAATAAAAACTGCAAATGATAAGGAAAGGCTATTCCAGACAGAAGAAAAACCATATGCCTAGAATGAAGAAGAGCCATGGAATATTTGGAACAATGAGAGGCCCTATAAGGCTGAAGTGCAGACTACAAGAAACAAATGGAAGAACACCACTATTGAGGAGGTCAAAGGACAATTTAATCACCATTATCATATAAGTTCATCCAGACATTTTGCTATGTGCTTTATATATTACACACAATCATATATTTATATATAAGATATATAATTTATCTAATAACAACAATTATCTGATAACAACAAATTTTGAGACAGAGTCTTGCTCTGTCACCCAGGCTGGAGTACAGTGGCGCGATCTCAGCTTACTGCAACCTCTGCCCCCTGGGTTGTTCAAGCAATTCTCCTGCCTCAGCCTCCCAAGTAGCTAGAACTACAGGCATGCGCTACCATGCCCAGGTAGTTTTGTATTTTAGTGGAGACAGGGTTTCTTCATTTTGGCCAAGCTGCTCTCGAACTCCTGACCTCAGGTGATCCACCTGCCTCAGCCTGCCAAAGTGCTGGGAATTACAGGCATGAGCCACCATGCACAGCCTAATAATAACATTTTAAAATAGATATTATCATCATTTGGCAAATGAGGAAACTGAGATTTAGTAAGGCTAACAAACTTGCTGTAACTTGCTCAAAAAAAAAGTAAAGCTCTCAAGACCTGTTCGACTTCAATCTGTGCTTTAACCATTATTACTATGGTGCTTCTAAATTCTGTGCAAAATTATATCATATTTTTATTCATTGTGCTCTTTTACTTTTTACCACCAATGAAAAAAATATATATCTTCATCTGATTCTTGATTCTTTCCAAGTTACCTTCTGTTCTACCACCGTCTGAACTTCTGTACCCGAATACAGAAAATTCTGCGTAATCTTCTCCAATATTATTATGTCAGTATTCTAAATTCTATATTATTTCTCCATTCAGCTTCCTTCATGTGTATCCTCAGATTTACTTCACTGTTTCCACCATAATTTTAGTTCCTTCTATTTTTTGCCTTGCTGTCTATGGAAGTTCTCAAGATAAGGAAGAGTTCATAATCACCATCTATTCCCCAATTTACATTAAATGGAGAATTCATCATTTACAATTTTTCTTCAAACTACTTTTCAATTTATCAAACTTCACCTTTGTCTGTGAGCTAACTACCTTTGTGAGCTGTGAACTGTTATCTTTTACTTATATATTTGGTCGCGTGCCTATTAGTTACAAAATATTTAAAGAATTAATGGCCAAAACGTTTCTAAATTTTATGCAAACTAAACATTCACAGACACAAGAAGCTTAACAAATCTTAAGCTCAAAAAAAGAGAAAGAAAAGTACACATTATAATCCCTTTGCTCCAAACAAGTGATAAGAGAAAATCTGGAAAGCAGCTAGAGAAAAAAGACACTACAAACAGTAGAATATAATCTACAAAATTTTGCCTATTAAGGAGATTTTTAAAATGTTTCCATTTTTATTTGTTAAACGTGACTCCATCTGGATATCCATGGTTCTAGTGGTACAACTCTACAATCTGTTATACTACGACCATGACCAGGCGTGTGTTTCCACTGCTCAACAACAACCAACTCAATTCTTAGGTCATTAATACAATCATAACATAAGAAAGGGAATGGCTGACATTTTTTTTACATTTTCTTCCCATGAATTCTTATTCTTAACAAACATATGTGATTAAATATGACATTACTGAAATTTTTATATATTAAAAAAAGGCCTTACAACTAGTCTTTTCCAGAACCAAGTTTTGCTGTTCAGTCTCCTGCCTTTTATCTGCATCTGTTGCAAAAGCAAGTACTTGGTACCTGTATGAAAGAAATTAAAAAATTGTAAATGAGTTTATAATTAAAAGTTATAAATTATTTTAAACTATAAAAGTATACAACAATCTATAAACATTATAAAACACTTTTTCCCTGTTTTTAAAAACTATAAAATTTGAGATTGAATTCTTATTGAGTGATATTGTGACACAAGACTGTGCTGCATGTCATGATAAAGAAATTATAACCATATGTCCATTATTCAGTATTGGGAAAACAGCTCTACCAACTATCAAAGCACTTTCATTAGAATTTTATGTGACAAATAACAATACTCAAGAAAGATCTAACACCAAATAGACAGAAAAAATGTAAATACGCAAAGCAGTCAGATGGAGTAGAAATTATCAATACATAATCTATGGAACCAAAAAGAACTGAGTTTAACCCCAGTTTAACCACTTACTAGGTAAGTACATTTTTGGCAAATAATCACTCTGTGTCTGGCTTCCCCATCCATAAAACAGAAATAATAATAGAGTCTCTAACACAATCATTGTTAAAAGGATTAAAAAATAAATTATAAAGTGTCTAGTATTTGATATATAGCAGGTATACAATTATTGATTGATGGGTTGACAAAGAGACAGATTTATATAGAGATAGAGATCAATCACATAGTAGTTTGTAGCTGGTAGGTAGCGAGTTCTCAGTAACGGACATTGTAATCTATAAGTATTTTACAGCTTCTATTTCAATAGTGACATTTAGCTCAAATTATTCTTAAAAACAATTTATAAATATTATTCATTCTAGAAATGCTTTATGTATCTAATAAAGTTGAAATTTCTATATTTCTCATTAATTAATGACATATTTTTAGAATAATAATCTTACTCTACATAAAGCAACTACAGTCTCAAATATGCCTTTCCTTCCGATTGAATCAAAACTCATATTTTCTAAGAGACAGATATCTGAGAGTATAAAAATCAGGGACTTGAATGAAGGCAATGCAGCATATCTAAACGAGCACTGAAATGTACAATGGTCTTCAAATGTCATATACGAACTCTGAAAACATCCTATCTCAATCAAGAATAATTCACTTATAAAAAACTGTAACTTCAGTTGAATGCAGAATGATTATGGTTTAAGATTTTGCAAGACAGAAGCTGATGACGAACTTGACAATAGCCTATAAAAAACAGATCTTGATTATTTCCTGATTCCAGCGCCCAAGATGGCCAAATAGGAACAGCTCCAGCCTCCAGCTCCCAGCGTGAGTGACACAGCAGATGGGTGATTTCTGCATTTTCAACTGAGGTTCCAGGTTCATCTCACTGGGGAGTGCCGGACAATCAGTGCTGGTCAGCTGGTGCAGCCCAACCAGCGAGAGCTGAAGCAGGGCGAGGCATCACCTCACCTGGGAAGCCAAAGGGGAAGGGAATCCCTTTTCCTAGCCAAGGGAAACTGAGACACACAACACCTGGAAAATCGGGTAACTCCCACCCTAATACTGCGCTTTACCAAGGGTCTTAGTAAACGGCACACCAGCAGATTATATCCCACACCTAGCCTGGAGGGTCCCACGCCCACGGAGCCTCCCTCATTGCTAGCACAGCAGTCTGAGATCCAACTGCAAGGTGGCAGCGAGGCTGGGGAAGTGGCGCCCGCCATTGCTGAGGCTTAAGTGGGTAAACAAAGCCACCAGAAAGCTCGAATTGGGTGGAGCCCACCACAGTTCAAGGAGGCCGGCCTGCCTCTATAGACTCCTCCTCTGGGGACAGGGCATAGCTAAACAAAAAGCAGCAGAAACCTCGGGAGAGGTAAA
This sequence comes from Rhinopithecus bieti, assembly GCF_001698545.2. Classification (NCBI taxonomy): domain Eukaryota; kingdom Metazoa; phylum Chordata; class Mammalia; order Primates; family Cercopithecidae; genus Rhinopithecus; species Rhinopithecus bieti. The sequence continues at coordinate 1,437,386 of NW_016809622.1, forward strand.
TGCCCCTGTCTGATAGCTTTGAAGAAAGCAGTGGATCTCCCAGCACAGAGGTTAAGATCTGAGAACAGACAGACTTCCTGCTCAAGTGGGTCCCTGACCCCTGAGTAGCCTAACTGGGAGACATCCCTCATTAGGTGCAGACTGACACCTCACACCTCACACGGCAGGGTACACCCTTGAGACGAAGCTTCCAGAGTAAGAATCAGACAGCAACACTCGCTGTGCAGCAATATTCAATCTTCTGCAGCCTCCACTGCTGATACCCTGGCAAACAGGGTCTGGAGTGAACCTCAAGCAAACTCCAACAGACCTACAGCTGAGGGTCCTGACTGCTGGAAGGAAAACTAACAAACAGAAAGGACACCCACACCAAAACCCCATCAGTACGTCACCAGCATCAAAGACCAAAGGCAGATAAAACCACAAAAATGGGGAAAAAGCAGTGCAGTAAGCTAGAAATTCAAAAAATCAGAGAGCATCTGCCCCTCCAAAGGAATGCAGCTCACTGCCAGCAACAGCACAAAGCTGGATGGAGAATGACTTTGACGAGTTGAGAGAAGAAGGCTTCAGTCGATCAAACTTCTCAGAGCTAAAGGAGGAACTACATAATCAGCGCAAAGAAACGAAAAACCTTGAAAAAATAATGTATGAATGGATGGCTAGAATAATCAATGCAGAGAAGAGCTTAAAAGAACTGATAGAGATGAAAACCATAACACGAGAACTACGTGACAAATGCACAAGCTTCAGTAACCGACTCGATCAACTGGAAGAAAGAGTATCAGCGATTGAAGATCAAATGAATGAAATGAAGTGAGAAGAGAAGTGTGGAGAAAAAAGAGTAAAAAGAAATGAACAAAGCCTCCAAGAA
>NW_016809622.1:1445740-1449884 GCF_001698545.2 Rhinopithecus bieti
GCAGTGAGCCGAGATCCGGCCACGGCACTCCAGCCTGGGCGACAGAGCGAGACTCCGTCTCAAAAAAAAAAAATTTACAATGATGATTTCTGGGTCTTATCCCCAAACCTATTAAAAGAAATCTAGGGGACTGGGGACTAGCATCTGTAAATGTGCATTTTATAACAGGCTATCCAGGTGACTCCCACGCACACTGAAGTTTGAGACCCCCAGTCTTCGCTGGTTTTTATTTGAACATAATTAAGTGGGGTTTAAAGAAATGAAAGTTATCAATATAAAAAATGAAAATGAGTTATGTGTTAAAGCCTATTCTATTAACTGATCATATTCTATTAACCGAATATAGACAGATTTAATAAAACCTCAAAAGAACAAACTTAGTTTTCATGCTTTCTCCAAAATCCAAAAATGCAGCAGTGATTATCATTTAATATAATCTATTACAAAGTTGAAAGTACAACATACTACTTAATGTTGTAAACCTTCTTGATTGTCATCATTTCACAATAATCTCATATCTCATACATTTTTGCCATTATAAATGATCCAAATAATGGATAACGTGTACATTTTTTAGTCTAAGACAAAGATGAATTTAATAGATTGGTATGTTGGAGAATTACCACAGTTAAAACAATGTGAGCTTCTGTTAGATTAAACTCACACATTAAGGAAATCTACACATTACTTCTTTATCCAATCACTCCTAGAGTTATTATCAAATTAATTCTTATGCACATATTTCAAAGAGTAAGTAACTGGGTGTTTAAATATTTGTACTGTGACCCTAGCATAGCACTACTTGGCAGGAGGTGAGGCACAGAGCTGGGTGGAAAGCTAAAAAGCAGATCTCCTAATATTGCTCAAGTTTGGCAGGCTTGAGTAAACTATACAGATATTTTTCCCAACCTCTCAAAATAAATATAATATTTTATTTATTACCAGTAGCAATGCCACCATTCAATCATCTCCTTTGGACAAAAGCCATAAGAATTATAGACGGAATATTACATGATGATACACTTCCTAAATCAGTGAAATTCTGCTTACTCACAAACATTCACTTATTTTCAGAGTTTTAACCCTAGATGCCTAGTCATTTACAAAAAGCAAATGGCTACTTATGAAGAGAAAACTGCATTAACTTGTTATATACACAACATTGAAACTTGAAGACAAAATTTACATCTGTTGCCTGATGAATTTATATCTTCTCCCCATCTTGGGAAAATGATGTGGCCAAAATACTGTTGAAAAGCTATGATGACGTGCTGCTTAGATGTTTAAAGATCTAAATGTTGCCATCAGTAAGGTAACACAATAAACACTGAAACCCTCCAAGGCTATTTCTTTTCCCAGCATGAATTTCTACTTTCTTTTCCCCATTCTCTCTGCCAATAAAACCTTCCTCTCCAAAAACTCAAAACCTTGACTTTTATTTAAATCTAGCTGGTGGAGAAGAAAACAGTCTCTCTCATACACAGTTTACCACGACCAATAAGAATTTCTAGCAAATAAGCATAAACTATTTGCCTAGGATCATTTTCATACTTCACTTATACTATGAATTGTTCTTTTAAAAAAGTATTAACATTCATATTAACAGTTCATGCCGGTATTTTTCCTATGTCACACACGTTCCTTTTTGTTATAAAAGTATTCCACAGCTAAATCTTCAATTTGGCTTTTTTCACTCAACATTGTGTTTAATTATTTACTATATCAAGGAACAATCACAAAAATCATTGAGCATTTTTTACAGGGTGGTAACTTGACATACATTTAATCCTTATAACAAACTTGTCAAAATGAATAATATTACCTCCTTTAGAGTCAGGATAAGGACAGTGACCATCAAACATCTGGAGTGGTAAAATCAGGATTCCAATCCAGGTCTGCCTCCCAAACCACTGCACTATATTGCCTTTCAAATATTTTACAATATAAATGATATCGTCTAAGTCACCACAATCACATTTAGTCAAAGAAACCAATCTCTTTTTCATTTGTGATACTGAAGCCCTTTGTGGACAAAAATTAGTCAGCAACAAACACACCAAAAAATCATGATTCCAAAGATTTAACATCCAAACTTACTTATAACTTTCCACTTGTCGGCAGGAAGAGACAGTAATGAAGGAATCTGTACGGGAACTGTAGGCAAGAGGACCAGGCAGAAGAAAGCCAGGGAGAAATCTTCCAAAAGCATAGCTCTCCTGCTCAAATACCATCAGCATCCCATCCATAGACTGGATGCAAATTAAATCTCGACCTAAAGAAGAAATAGAGAAAATTAGATGGGCTATTCTTTTATAAATATAATATTTTTATTAATCACTATCTACAACAAGTATGTCTTAGGCACCAATTTTACATAAATCATAGCATTAAGCAGCATTGGGTGTGAAAAATTACTAATAGTGAAAAATACTAATCCCTGATTGCCCTCAACTATAGACTGATTCTGAGGTGTCTTCTACTATTAGTCTATCAATATTAAGTACAATATTCACAGTTCTTAAAATTTACTGAGATGATGGTAATGATGATGATTTCTATGATACAGTTTAGTATCCCTAATCTGAGAAAGATCTAGTGACTATAACCTTTCATGTCCTGCTAGTGTGATTAGTATATCTTATAATGTATTACATAGGGAAAAATTATGTTAGAGGAAAATTAAGTTACTCATTAAGGGAATAAATAAAAGGCCAGTCTTGTGCCTTGTCATCTCTAGCTCATACACCATATACAATAAGTACTATAGTAACTATTTTATATCACCTTGAATATCAGTGACAATCTTAAATAGTATACTTAGATTTTAAAAAGAGCTCAAAAGAAATCAAATTGCATAGAAATAGATGATACTCTTCTTGTTGTATCTGTCTAAGGACAATCATACAGCTAAGCAACTTTTAAAAAGAAAACATATCACCAAAGGAGGCTAAAAAAAAAAGAAAAAAGAGAGAGAGCAAACTGAGTTTTGGAGTGCTTATTACTGCACCATACTCTAACCCATCTCAACTAATACAATAAATTTATCAACCTTAAGTAGTCTGAAAGATATTCTAGGATGAGTATTGTCTGCCAATGAATGTTCACTAAACATACATCTGAACCATTCAGGAATCTCTTTAGAGAGATAAAAATTGTTTATATTAATGCTGTTTGAAAAGTATTCTCTCAATACTCAGATTCTTTCATAATGTATAGTAGGCTTTACGGTTACTGTTTTAAGCTTTGTTTTTGTTGTTGTTAATTTTTTTTTTGGTTTTGTTGTTGTTGTTGTTGTTGTTGTTGTTGTTTTGAGACAGAGTCTTACTCTCTGGCCAGGCTGGAGTGCAGTGGTGTGATCTCAGCTCACCGCAACCTCCGCCTCCTGGGTTCAAGTGATTCTCCTGCCTCAGTCTCCCAAGTAGCTGGGACTACGGGTGCCACCACGCCCAGCTAATTTTTGTACTTTTGTAGTATTTAGTAGTATTATTTTGTATTTTTAGGGTTTCAACAATGTTGGCCAGGATGGTCTCGATCTCTTGACCTCAAGATCCGCCCACCTTGGCCTTCCAAAGTGCTGGGTCTACAGGCATGAGCCACCACGCCCAGCCTAAGCTTTGTTTTTTAATGTTATCCTTATCCACTATGCTATTAAAAGTTTCCAAAACAGATATGAGTTTATATGTATGCTGCATGTGTATGCATGCTGTACACATGTATCCACAGAGACACAATCAGACAAAAAGAATCTCATCTAGCTATTTGGCAAACCTACCTGTCTGCAATCAACAAAAATGTATAAGTATAAAATGCCTCTAAGTAGCCAAAATATATGTTGCAAGGTCTTTGTAATAAAAATCATCCAAATTTTCAAAGGTAGGATTCCCAGGTCCTACTAAGGGCATCAATTCTTATTTTAATTATGGTTCTAACAATTCTCGTTTTTATAAACAAGTTACTGATATTCCTGTAGCTTCAGCCTTCTCATATGTAAAATAAGTATATTTGTACAAGAGCTCCAAGGTTATCAGTTAATCTTCAGCAAAGGCGCCAAGAATACACAATGGTGAAAGAATAGTCTCTTCAATAAGTGGTGCTGGGAAAACTGGATATCCACATGCAAAAAAAAAAAAAAAAAAAAAAAAAA
>NW_016809622.1:1449952-1454952 GCF_001698545.2 Rhinopithecus bieti
AAAAAAAAAAAAAAAAAAAGGATCCTTATCTACACTATACAATCAAAATCCACTCAAAGTAGTTTAAGATTTAAACCTAAGACCGGAAGCTGCAAACCTCCCGGAAGGTAAACATATGGTGAAAAGCTTCGTGGCATTGGTCTTGGCAATGATTTTTTGGATAGGACACCAAAAGCACAAGCAAAACAAAAAAGGGGAGGACTCCATCAAACTCATGTTCCGCACAGCAAAGAAAACAACCAACAAAAAGCACATAATGGGAGAAAATATTTGCAAACCATATATCTGATAAGCAATTCGTTTCTAAAATATATAAGAAGCTCACACAACTCAATCACAAAAAAACAAGTAAACCAATTCAAAAATGGGCAAAGGACAAGAATAGACATTTTTCCAGATAAGACATACAAATGGCCAACAGGTATATGAAAAGGTGCTCAACATCACTCATTATCAGGGAAATGTAAAACAAAAACCACAATGAGATATCACTCACATGTTAGAAAAAAAGAAAGAACTCCTGCCATTTACAACTACGTGGACGAACCTAGAGAACACCATGCTAAATGAAATAAGCCAGACAACAAAAGACAAACACTACATGATCTCACTCATTTGTGGAATATTTTTTAAAAGTCAAATTCATAGAAACAGGGAGTAGCAGGGTGCTTACCAGGGTTCAGGGATGGGGAAAACGAGGAAATATTGCTCAAATGATATACACTTGCAGTTATAATACGAATACGTTCTGGAGACCTAATGCATAGCACAGTGATTACAGTGAATAATAATGGACACTTGAAATTTGCTAAGCGAGTAGATTTTTGTTCTCACCACAGAAAAAAGAAGGTAATTATGAGAAGTGATTTATATGTTAATTAGCTTGATTCTGGTAATCATTACACAATGTATATGTATATTAGAACATCACATTGTACACCTTGAATATATACAATTTTTATTTATCAATCATATCTCAATAATGCTGAAAAAAAAGAGTTCCAAAGTTAGAGGTAAGATGTCAAAGTCCCTAACACAGTATAGCACACATAAGACACAGAATAAATTATAGCATTATTAAGAGGGTTATTATTACCTGCTTTCCTAGCCCAGAAAAAAAGAAAGTGGTAAATTAGAAAGGGGGTGAAGGCACTGTCAGCTGTGAGCAATGACAGCTAATGCCCTAACAAAAATAAAAGAGAACATCTATAAAACACATACCAAATAATTCAAAAAAGAACATCTGTCTGGGCTCAGTTAGCATAAGAGCAATTATGAACCCTATATATCTCAAAAAGAGAAATGTCATTATTAAGTGGATTTAATACAGTTTGGTATAGCTCTTTTTTTTTGCAAAAAAGAACCTTTGGCAGAGATGCTAACTGCTGCCCCCAACAGTCATTCTTTCTTTAGTAGTAGAATCATGAATTATCGCGAAACACATGGCCATCCAAAATAACGCTTCGTTTAAGATGGTTAAATGTGACAGAAATAAACTTTTTTTTTTTTTTTTTGAGACAGAGTCTCGCTCCCTCGCCCAGGCTGGAGTGAGTGCAGTGGCACGATCTTGGCTTACTGCAACCTCCTCCTCCCGGGTTCAAGCAATTATCCTGCCTCAGCCTCCCAAGTAACTGAGATTACAAGTGTGCCACCACCCCGACTGATTTTGTATTTTTAGTAAAGATGAGGTTTCACCATGTTGGCCAGGCTGGTCTTGAACTTCTGACCTCATGTGATCTGCTCACCTCGGCCTTCCAAAGTGCTGGAATTACAGGCATTAAGCCACCGCACCTGGCCAAACATCTTTCTTATTGCAGCCATCATTAAGTCGAGCCTTTGTTAAAGCAACCAAACCTGGATCTTAAATAACAGAGAATCAGAATCTGAGCCTAAAGATCCATCCAGCATTGCTGTCTATTAAAATTTAGTTTAGGCCGAGACGGGCGGATCACGAGGTCAGGAGATCGAGACCATCCTGGCTAACACGGTGAAACCCCGCCTCTACTAAAAAAATACAAAAAACTAGCCGGGCGTGGTGGCGGGCGCCTGTAGTCCCAGCTACTCCGGAGGCTGAGGCGGGAGAATGGCGTGAACCCGGGAGGCAGAGCTTGCAGTGAGCTGAGATCTGGCCACTGCACTCCAGTCTGGGTGACAGAGCGAGACTCCGTCTCAAAAAAAAAAAAAAAAAAAAAATTAGTTTCACTTAACTGAACCCTGGTACCAAAAATAACAGGTACAGGAAAGATATTGGGACAACTGGGGGAATTTGAATATGACTGCAGGTTTGATAACATTAAGGAATTATTGCTAATTTTCTTAAGTGTGATCATGGCGTTGTGAAATATTCCCATTGGGAGATGTGTGCTGACATATTTATGGTAAAGAGGTACAAGATGTGTAACTCACTTTCAAGTGGTTCATCAAAAAAATGTGTATAAATACATATATATTTACAATGGTTGATGTGGAAATATGGGTGTTAATGTTACTTTTCTATATACTTTTCACAACAAAAGTATTTTTAAAATTAAGTGTAAATATATACATTTTGTATGTAAATACAAATGTCGATACATTTTCTATTAAGATATGAGATATTTATGCAATGACCTTGACCTACGGTGGAGGATATTATGGTAACCAAAATAATACTCTTGATATCTGTGTTACTGAAGACTATAAGCTCAAAACGTGTACTTGCAAGCAGAAGTACCAATAAAAGTTGTGTTCATTTCAATATGTGGTATCAATGTACCACAAATCTTCAGTCTCCCAAAGACCTCAAAGAAGTGGTCTTCAGAATGTGGCCCCCAGACCAGCACCATTTGCATCACCTAGGAACTTCTCAGCAATGCCAATTCTAAGATACCAATCTAGGCCTATCTTATCAGAAACTCTGGTCACAGAACCCAGAAATGCTAGGTTTTAACAAGCCTAGAGACTACTATGGTGCATGCTAAAGTTTCAGAACCAGTACCTTAGCATGATACGATGAAGAACTAAGGCCTGAAGAAAGCCTAAATCCCAGAGAAAACCTGGCCTGTTAGCATATGATATGGTTTGGATCTGTGTCCCTGTCCAAATCTCATGTGAAAGTGTAATCTCCAATGTTGGAGGTGGAACCTAGAGGGAGGGAGGTGATTGGATCATGAGGGTGGTCCTTCATGAATGGTTTAGCACCATCCCCTTGGTACTGTTCTCATGATAGTGAGTGACTTTTCACGACATCTTGTTGTTTAAAAGTGTGTAGCACCTCCCCCCTCTCTCTCTCGCTCCTGTTCTCACTATGTGACATGTGTGCTCCCGCTTTGCCTTCCACCATGACTGTAAGTTTCCTGAGGCCGCCCCAGAAGCCAAGCAGATGCCAGCATCATGCTTCCTGTACAGCCTGCAGAACCGTGAGCCAATTATAAATTACCAGTCATGGGTATTTCTTCATAACAATGTGAGAACAGCCTAATACAGCATAGTAGAAGAGGTCCTACTTTCTGAAACTCTAGCAACATAGAGAAGAATACTTAAGAAATTAAAGTCCAAGTGGGCTGGCTCTGAAGCCAAATAATCCAGGTTTGAGTCCAGCTCCACCAATTATTAGCTGTGAGCTTAGACTCAAGTTTCCTTATCTGCAAGATGGAGTAACTACTTCAGTAACTTGTGAGAATTAAATAACATATGGAAACTAGACCTAACAGTGAAAAATACCCACATTATTATTTCCATAATTATTTTCTAACTCTTATACTACATGTTGTATTAACGTTTAACTGCTTGCTATTTCCCAAACACATTATGATGATGCATGCTTCCTTTCTTTTGTTTACATAATTTTCTTTCCTCCAAAGATCATTTAACTTTTCTCCCCCTCATCCAGCAAACATTTGCTAGCTACCCCCCAGTCATCTGTTCTCCTCTCCTCATGCTCAGCCATAAGGTTTGGGTGAGATGGACCTCACTCTAAGCTTGAGACAAGGCCCTGACTTCCTTAACCAATTAGTAACCCAGTAGTCACAGTGACTGGTTCAGGATAATTTACAGCCAATGAGAGAAAAATGAAATCCCTAATTTGAGCCGGAACTAGAGGAAAAGTTACTCTTCCCTGATGAGTAATGCATGAGGAGCATACGATATGGAATCACAGAGGCCATTTGGCTTTTCCAAAAGCACAGTCAAGAGAGAGCCATGGTAATGGCCTACAAACCAAAAAAAGTCCAGGACCAGAGGGATACACAGCAGAATTCTCCCAGAGGTACAAGGAGGAGTTGGTACTATTCCTTCTGAAATGATTCCAATCAATAGAAAAAGAGGGAATCCTCTCTAACTTATTTTATGAAGAGACACAACAAAAAAAGAGAATTTTAGACCAATATTCCTGATGAACATCGATGCAAAAACCCTCAATAAAATACTGACACAACTAATCCAGCAGCACATCAAAAAGCTTATCCACCATGATCAAGTGAGCTACATCACTGGGATGCAAGGCTGGTTAAACATACACAAATCAATAAACGTAATCCAGCATATAAACAGAATCAAAGACAAAAACCACGTGATTATCTCAAGAGATGCAGAAAAGGCCTTTGACAAAATTCAACAGCCTTTCATGCTAAAACCTCTCAATAAATTCGCTATTGATGGAATGTATCTCAAAATAATAAGAGCTATTTGTGACAAACCTACAGCCAATAACATACTGAATGGGCAAAAACTGGAAGCATTCCCCTTGAAAACTGGCACAAGACAGGGATGCCCTCTCTCACCACTCCTATTCAACATAGTGTTGGAAGTTCTGGCTAGGGCAATCAGGCAAGGGAAAGAAATAAAGGGAATTCAATTAGGAAAAGAGGAAGTCAAATTTTCCCTGTTTGCAGATGACAAGACTGTATATTTAGAAAACCCCATTGTCTCACCCCAAAATCTCCGTAAGCTGATAAGCAACTTCAGCAAAGTCTCAGGATACAAAATCAAAGTGCAAAAATCACAAGCATTCTTATACACCA
>NW_016809622.1:1460012-1462180 GCF_001698545.2 Rhinopithecus bieti
ACACGTATGTTTATTGTGGCACTATTCACAATAGCAAAGACTTGGAATCAACCCAATTGTCCATGAATGACAGACTGGATGAAGAAAATGTGGCACATATACACCATGGAACACTATGCAGCCATAAAAAAGGATGAGTTCGTGTCCTTTTTAGGGACAAGGATATAGCTGGAAACCATCATTCTCAGCAAACTATGGCAAGAACAGAAAACCAAACACTGCATGTTCTCATTTGCAGGTGGGAACTGAACAGTGAGAACACCTGGACACAGGAAGGGGAACATCACACACCAGGAGCTGTTGTGGGGTAGGGGCAGCGGGGAGGGATAGCATTAGGAGATATACCTAATGTAAATGACAAGCTAATGGGTGCAGCACACCAACATGGCGCATGTATACATATGTAACAAACTTGCACGTTGTGCACATGTACCCTAGAACATAAAGTATAATAAAAAAATAAAATAAAAATAAAAAAGAGAGCCATGGTAGACACTGTTTGAACCAGTGCATCAGGCCTCACCTGGAGCCAAATCTTCCTCTGAACTCTGCAGGCAATTCATTCCTGTAGATACTGAAGTCACTTTGTGTCAGGTCTCTGTCCCTGAATCAAGTGATCAGTGCATTTTTCCTCTGAGAGACATCACAGGCTAAGACTCATATCTTCCCATAAGTCTTCTCATTCCGCTTCAATCACCCTCCATGTGAGCTCCCACAGAGCCCCCATTCCACCTCCATCTTAGAACACATCATCTATTGAAATGGTCTGTTTTTGTGTCTCTCATTTGCCCTGGACTAACGCAAAGGCAGAAACCCTATCTTACTCATCTTTGTAAATCCAGCAACTATAAAATGCCTGGCACATAGGAGATACATTAATAAATGTCTGTTGAGCTGAAGTAAGCTAGGCAAAATAATTTATTCAGCTGTACCTCAGATTGGCTGAGATTTTATTCCATGTGTTTCACACTGCATACAAAGTATGTGAAAAATGCTTTATTTATTACAATCTTGGCTACTGATGTTTAGAAAAATGTAGGGATTGATCCAAAACATTACTCAAAAATAAATAAATAAATCCTTCAAATCACTGTTTTGGAAACCACTTCAGAATACATACCAAAGGCTCCCCTTACAGATAATGGGAATAGAAAGAACAGTCCAGAAAAAGCCATGAAAGTTTTGTCATTCTGACAGAACAGAGCCAACAGGAAGCCTTCACAAAAGCAATGGGATTTCAGAAGCTATTTAAATGACCTTGCCATGAACCATACTCAAAGAGTCTTTACCACATGCTCAGTATTATATCAGGAGCTGTAAGAAATATGGAACAACAGCAATATTAACTACTACTGCCATTTACTGAGCACCTGTTACATTTCTGGCCTTCTGTTAAACATTTAAATGGCATTTTTAGTCATAATTTTTAATAACTCTAAAAAGTAGACAATAGTCCCATTTTATACATGAGAAGACTGAAACCCACAGAACTTAAACAAGTTGTCTAATGTCAAAGAATTAGAAAGTGACAACTAATATTCAAATAGGAATCCATCTGGCTCCATTATAACACACTGAAAACCCTGGGAGGGAAAATTCATATCCATTTATTAAAATAATATGCATTAACATACAAAATCTAAGTGGTGTAAAACAGACTAAATGCTGCAGAAAATCAAAGAACTTCATTACAATAAAATTCCCAGGAAAGGTTTCATGACAGATAGGATGTACCCTGGACTGCAACAGATGGGCAGAGTGAATAGCAGTTAAACGTAAAAGTAGAGGGAAATTATTGGACGGAAAAGGAACACAGAAAAAGATGCAGAGGCAGTTATACTTGATCCACAGTGCAATGGATCATGTTTCACCAACAGAGCATGAACCATAAAAGCACAAATTGAAAAGATGACAATATCTTAACAATGTCTCCTCAAAAATTATGCTGAAACCATACAGGAAAAAATAATTTTTAAATAGGAAAAAAACTAGAAGATTTCACCAAAATTTAAAATCTGGATTTTATTCTAGTCATTTTGAGCACAACAAGAGAAAAACAACTGTTGTGATTTGAAATATTACTTGTAAGATCTGGAAACAAATTGAGAAAGAACTGACCAAGATCAATTTGAGAGAATTTTAAAATCAATTATTTCTCATTTTAAAGG
>NW_016809622.1:1462697-1474162 GCF_001698545.2 Rhinopithecus bieti
GGGCAGAGGCAGAAAAGTTCCATTATGGCGGCTTCATAAACATTTATTAAATAGTATGTCTCATTTTCTGGCATTAAAATATCATATAGTCAAAGCTTTAACATGATGCATAAACTGGTAATCAACTAAATGTTAATCAGACAGCTACATTTAACAGTCTTCTCTATTAAACTATAATCTATTCATGAAAATTATAATCTATTCATGAAGTGTAGGAGTGTGTGTGTGTGTGTGTGTGTGTGTGTGTCTCCCTGCCCAGAAGTTCTTTCTATCATGCATCACCCAGAACATGTTCCATCCTTCATTATTATGGCAACAAGGGCCTCATGGAGGGCAGACCTGAATGCCATGTCCTCCATTTCTCTGTCTTTGTCTTCCTGTGGAATATATGCAGCAGAGTAAGTGGTGTGGCAAACATGAAAGAAAACTACCATTACTCAGCATGCTACATGTTTCTTGAATCTCTCTATGCTCATATTTCTTTTACACATTGAGTAAAAATACAAGTGAAGAAATGCGAACGTGACCTATGGCCAAGCATATATGCAGTTCAGCATGCAGCTGTCAAAAATATTTGGTCTTTCTCCAAGTCTGAAAAATACACAAAAAACAGCTGTATAGGTAGTCAAAAAGGCAGACAGGAAACATCAAGAGACTGATACGTAAGAACAGAAGAGTCCAAAAGTCTGTGGAACTTCCGCTCATTTTGCTCATGTTACGCAGGCATGGAAAAAAAAAATTGTTATTGTTACAGAAAGACTGAAACACTAACACATTAATCTTTATTGCAAACCTACCTCAAAAATGATACAACATGTTTGCTATGAACAAAGACTTAAAAATATTCAGAGTAGGGTTCTAACAGATACTGCCTTAGAAACAAAGAGTAGATGGATATCTAGAGCTTGCTGGATTGTAAATTTGCCATTAAATATCATTTTCGTACTTTTCACTCATATCATCATGCAAATAAAACTACCACCATCGTTTTGATGGTACTATTTGGTACCTACATGCTACTATTTGGCTATGCTTAGTAACTAATAATTGTTAATTAGTTGAAAGAATAGCTAGCTTCTTTCTTATTACTCTCTCCCTCATATTCTGTTTCTGTTTGAACATTCTAAAGATAATTAGTGCCTAATAATAATGCAATATCCAATTAGATTCTAAGTTTAAAATCTTAGGCATCAATAACTACATTGTAAAACCTGAAGCAAACAGAAGAAAGGAATCCACAGAATGCCTATGCTGAGCTAAATAGCTAATATTTCAAATGATGTACCAGGAAAAGTCACACAAATTCTCAACTATAAATCAAGTGTTATTCCAATGAATAGCCTCATGAGACTAATTGCTTTAAGATACAAGAAAATAAAATTTAAGTCTACATATTAACTTCTCCTATGAACTTGTCTTTTGACATTTTAATGTGTCTAATTTTAATAGCAAACTTTAATTGCCTCACAAAGACCATTACTAAGTGTTCTGTCAAGCTATTTATCACAATCTTTTCCCCTAAACTGTGAACAAGGTTAATCACATAATATAAGAAAATTATAACCATTGATTAAATTAGCATTATATGTGATGGGCTCAATATGAATGCACTTTTAGAGTTTAAAAGAAGGCCCTAAACTTTATATTATTGCTTGCATCCACAAAATACTGGGTGAATTATTTTGTCAGATGCAACGATCATGAAAGTTTTGATAACATTTTCCATACCTCATATTCATTCAACAAATTCTATGAACATTCATTGTACACCTTGTATGTGCTAGGAGAGACACAGTCGCTACTCTCGAAAGTTGGGTGAATATGGGAGTTAATTAAATAGTACAACAATGTAAGAACAGAGATATATTAAAGTAATTTAAAAGGCTATGGGAGGATGATTAAAAGCTTCAGAACACTGGGTCTTGCAAGTTGAGAAAGAGTTTGCCAAGCAATTAGAGAAGCAAAAGCAGATGGAACACCATGCAGAGAGATATGGATTTAAAAAGACGTGTGTGGAAGGTGTTGGGAGGGGAGGGACTGGGTGCAGAGAGACACTGGTGATGAAGATGGCATGCTCATTAGAACTGATGGCAAAGCCACAACTTGAGGACAAGTTTGCTGCATCCTTATTCCAGACCCCTGGGAGCTCTATCAGTTTCCTCATCTGTAAAGTAATAGAAGAGAATATTACATGATACTGCAATAAGGATTAAATATAATTAAAATACATACTGCCTAGTACGCAGTAAGCATTCACTAAATGTTAAGCAATTGATATTACTGGGTTATTCTATTCCTTATAGACCAAACTTAAAATTGAAAACTTAAAATAAAGGGAAAAAATTCCTTCAGAGAAAATGGATAAAATTTAATGTGAGAAAGAGTGCATGCACACACACACACACATACACACTCAGAAATTCATCTTTTTTGCCAAAATGGGTGAGGGGTTAAGACTTTAAAAACTATGAGAAGTCTCTCGGAGCTTAGGTCTGTGGGAACTGTTGGCTGTTCAAATGATTTTCTGCCTATTTTAAGTTAACTTTACTCAAAATAGCAATTTTCTTAACATGCTAACTATTGAAATCTCTAAAGAAGAATATTGTGAGTGTGCCAGAATCCGGGAATGGGGAATGAGCTGTCTCTGTTTGCACAACCTTACCCCAACACACACACACATACTCACATTCATGTCCTCTCTCTCTCTCCCTTCCCCCACCCCAATATTGATATTTTCTTACAGGATGACTCCCTAAGAAAGACAAGACAGACAACATCATACAGAAGAGCCCGTATACTTTAGCATTCCTTTCTTCTCCTTTATCCAAAAGAAAAATCATTAAAGAATGACTATAACTTTGAGGCATAAATTTAAAAAATATAACCAGTTTCAAAGTAAGGTAAACTACTCAAGGTAATAGCCAATCATGACAAGACCCCAGAGAATACTCCAAAATATTTAAAAAACAAAAAAAATTGGCGGGGGCGCGGTTGGGCGTTTTCAAAGGCCCTGTAATTTCCCAGCAACTTTTGGGAGGCGAAGAACGGGGCGGGATCAAACCAAGTCAGGAGATTCGAGGAAACCCTTTCCTGGGCTAAAACAACGGTGGAAAAAAACCCCGTCCTTTACTTAAAAAAAAATTTACAGGGGAAAAATTAAGGGCCGGGGGTGAAGGTGGTGGGTCGGCCCTTTAGTCCCAAGCTTATCGGGGGGAGGGGCTTTGAGGCCCAGGAAAGGGAAATGGGCGTAAACCCGGGAGGCGGAGGCTTGCGTGAGGCTGAGGAATCTGGGGGCCACTTGCACTCCAGGGCCTGGGGGCGGACAAGAGCGAAACCCTCCGGTTCTCAAAAAAAAAAAAAAAAAAAAAAAAAAAACAAAAATTAAATACTTTAATTTTTGTATAAATATTCCTCCACTTGGCCAATTAATTATCAGTCTCATAAAGCATTAACTTCAAAGCTAAACTATTTTTGCTTTTTTTACATATTATTTCCCAAAACTCTTTTTTCTTAATCTTAAAAATCATTTTTAGCATATTCAAAGGAAAGAAACAAGAAAAAAACCCTTTAAGTTTACAATGAAAACTCCACTGTGGGACCAATTAATTAATTGTTTGTAGGAAAAAAAAAAAAAAAAAACTAAAAAAAAAGGCCAGGAAAAATTATCAAAGCTTTGAGTTTTCCAACATTTTGATTTAAACTTACAAGGGTTTTTTAAAAGGGGGCAAAAAATCAAAAATGGAATAGGGGATTAATTACGACATTAAATTTTCCTGAACTTGTCCATTCCTATCACCAGACTTTTTCAAATGGTTTGCAATTTTTAGCCAATTGTTTGGTCTCTTTAAAATTTTCTTTGGTTTTTTTCTTCTAAGGGGGGAAGTAGTTAAAAAATACCCGTTATGGTTTAGTAGAAGGTCATAGAGAAACCCAAATAAACCCCAAAAAAACAATTTCATTTCCTTTAAAATATACCAAATGCCAAATCTATGTTATTCAAACCACTTCAAAAACCTTCCCAAGCAACTTTCTAGTACCCCAAACCAATTAAAGGTATAAATTTCAGTTTAAAAACAAAAAGATAATCCAAAAAGAAACTCCCCTCCCAGTTTATGTCGCTAAAATAAAAAACATATACTCCCTCTCAACCCAACCCCCATCAGGGGGCCCAAAATACTCCAAGTAAAATTAAAAAAACCCCTACCCTAAATTGGCCCTTACCATCATAAGGTCCTTTAAAGAGAAAAGGCTAATTTTTCTTTTTCATTTCTCTAAGGTTCATAGGGCATTGGAGCACAGTCTTCTTACAATGTTGGGTGCTCCAAAAAATAATTCTGTTTAACCTAAATTTGAAACCCAATCATGAAAAACAAAAAGAAAACTATGTTCCAAAATTGTAGGTTTTTTTCCAGATAGCAAATATGAATTAATCACCAAGGGAGGGCCCCCAAAAAATGTTTTGGAAAAAAAGTATTTCCCCACTATAACTATTGGGTTGAATTAGTGCCGGCAATAAAAACATTATGTCCTTGGATGGGTGTTCTTTATAAGCCAGGCAAAAAAATTTCCCAAATGGGTCCATCCTGTGGACAGGGACTGATAAGGGAATAATAATGGCCCACATATACAACCATGGGGGGAATACTTATGCCAAAAAGCCCATAAAAAAAAAAAGGATGAGGTTTTGCGTCCTTGGTAGGGAATGGGGATGCAGTGGGGAAAAAACCATTTTCAATTCCTTAGGGGCAAAACTATCACCAAGGAACAGGAAAAACCAAAAAACACCGCCCATGGTTTCCTCATTAATAGGTGGGAAACCTGAAACAATGGGAGGGGATCCACCTTGGGGGGACCTCGGGAAGGGGAACATCACACACCGGGCCTATCATGGGGAGAGGGGAGGGGAGGGATGCATTGGGATATATCTGATATAAATGATGAATGATGGGTGCTGACGGTTGATTGGGGTGCAGCACACCAACATGGCCCAAGTTATACATATGTAAACAAACCTGCACGTTATGCACATGTACCCTAGAACTTAAAGTATAATAAATAAAAAAAAAAGAAAGTATCACTATAGTCACATGAAAACTCTGTAAGAACTGCCATTATGTTTTATTCACCATGACTCTCCATCCCTGATAGCCCCTCGTATCCACTAGAACCAAAAGTATTTATTGAATGAATGAATAGCATCAAAGTAAAAATAACATATGGTGAAAGTTCTGAAATAATTAGTTTTGGCATGTGACACTTAAGAGACTGCGATTCAAAATTATTACGAGTTTAGTATCCATCTCGGTATTACAGAGTTAGAACTAAGTCAAAAGACTAAGTACTCATTGTATACCTAACACTAGATACACTAAGATCTATTAAGAAGACAGCAGAAAGATTAAGGTTAAGCTGCTCTTAAAAAAAATAAATAAATAAAGAGAGAAAGCCTACTGGAAAGACAATATAAAAAAATAGGAAATAAAGGAAGCATGGCTGAGAACCCTACAAGGAAAATATACAAATTAGGAGAAAAATCATTCAACCACAAAGAATAAATTGTGGAAGCCAAAAGTGGACACCAAAGGAGCAAAATGATCCTTAGATCCCTTCGTATTTCATAAAACTCTGACTTCAAAAGCATACTCAGATTAAACTTAAAGCTCTAATAATTATTAGAGCCTGGGTGCAAAGTCTTTTTCTTTTCAATACCAAACAAGTGATTATTATCAGCAGGCAAAGTACCAAAAAGGGGCACTAATTAGGATACTCCCTGACTGTTTCCTGTTTCCAAAGCAGGATGGTACATCATAAAACAACAAATTGAACAAATATGGAAAGAGTATTAAATGTAGATATAGTACCAATAAGTAGTGGAAAGGGCAATGATTTTTGAATCAGAAACACAAGATGATAAGGTTTGGAATTCTGGCTTTCACAGACCCATCCTAGATATGTGACTTGGGTACTTTGTTTAATTTCATTCAGTCGGTATCTTCAAATGCAAAATAAGCCTTATTATAATCTCTATACCCCACTGGGTAACTAGGAAGACTAAAGGAGGGGAGGAGAGAATTAACTACCTGGTACAGTACATAGAACATGGTAGGAATGTATGCCAATCTTAAACCGAAATTTAGCACGCTTTTTAAAAAGTATCAAACCAACTTCCCCCAGCACACACACTTATTTATACCTTGGATATCAGATAACTTAGTTATTAAGTCTCACTCTTTACATAACAAAGGATAGAAAAGATCTCAGAGGAAAGTTAGGAAAAAATGTGCCAGGAAGTTGGAAATGGTTCAATTCAGAAATGTCAATTTTTATTCGCTAAAGTACTCAGTAAAGCTGTGATTCCTAGGCTCATGAATTTCATTCAACTGTAACATTTCAGAAACTACTGGAGAACATGATAGGGTTGTCAACCTTGTAAAATGCCCAATCAGGATTTTTGTTTGTTTGTTTGTTTGATTGTTTGATTGTTTGTTTTTTTGAGATGGAGTCTCGCTCTGTCACCCAGGCTGGAGTGCAGTGGCACAATCTCAGCTCACTGCAACCTCTACCTCCTGGGTTCAGGCAATTCTTCTGCTTCAGCCTCCTGAGTAGCTGGGACTACAGCCATGTGCCATCACTTCTAGCTAATTTTTGTATTTTTTATTAGAGACAGGGTTTCATCATGTTGGTTGGCCAGGTTGGTCTTGAACCTCCTGACCTCAGGTGATCTGCCCACCTCGGCTTCCCAAAGTGCTGAGATCACAGGTGTAAGCCACTCCGCCCGGCCCCAATCAGGAAATTTTTTTAAGAAATAGATTATAATCACCGATATTCTCTTAAAAGACAATACTAATACAAATAAGTAGGAAGTAAAAAATGTCCTCTAACTTAACAAATTTTAGCTTTAACTTACTTACATTAGCTCTTTTTCATCCATTATCTTAAGACCATCCAAAACTTTAACAGAGGATAGCAATTGAGAACCTCTGTTACAACTCAGCATTAATCATTTTTAAGGAACTTGGGAGCAACTACTATCAAGAACTCAGAAAACAAAACAAAAGTTTTCATTTCCAGGAACAAAAGAAAACTGGTTCCTACTCAGGCCTAGGTGAGGAAACAAGCATTTCCCATAAATATTGTGGCTTTTTAAAATCTCACTACTATAAGACTTCTGGAATCAAAAAGTGAGACAAAGGCTCCCTCTGCTGACAAGTACGCAATACAATCCCATCACAAAGCTTCCCAATTTGAATTGGATACTGCATAGGCTTTTACTATTCTCTATCAAAGGCTGGCTTTATTTTATGTCTTAAAACACAGGAATTCAGCTGCATCAGATATGAATGTGAAGGACATGTGTAACTATATAACACTCCTTGTATATTCCAATAGATATTTCTAAATCAGCTTTCAAAATTCTTGGTTTCTGCTCTGTGATCTAAAAGTTAACTGAGCTCCAATGTCATACAAAGAGGAAATTAAACAAGGAAGGCTAAAGAATTGAGACAGCTTTTTAGAGGGTATGAGGAACAACGGTAGCAATCTATGAATGCATGATGACCTTTTCTCACAGAAGTCCAATGAAATTAACAGAACCAAATGAAAGACTTCAGAATTAACAGTAACAAACATTTACAACTCTGGTCCATATATTATTAGCACATCCAACTATTCTATAACTTGGGAAGGTCAAGAATTATTGTCCTCATTTACTGTGGAGAGACCTAAGGCTCAAGAAAGTTCAAATGATTTGTTAAAGGACACACAGCTGGTAAGTAACAAGGCCAGAACTCAACACCATGTCTTCTAATCTTCCTACTGTTTCTCCAACTGAATGTTACGCATAGTGTAGGTAACTAATGACATAATTTCTAAATTCCTTTATGATTCAAAATTAAACATGGTCTATCATTACAGTAACACTTTATATGCTTATAAGCAACATCTAATTTAAATATAAAATGTTCAATGTTTCACTTTAGCAGACAAAACGATGCTGAATTCTTTAATTGCTTGCAAATGTAAATAAAATCAAACAATAAGTAGAGGACAAGTAGAGGAGACGAATAGCAGATAATACCCTGATTCTCACACTAAAATTATCGTATAAAATGTTTGTTCAAAGCAGTACTTTTAAGTACATCAATATGCTGCAAAAAAAAAAAGTAAATAAAATTTAGAAGCTAAAACTAAGTAAAAGTGTGAACCCCATAAAGGTAAAATTGCTGCTGGGGCATTTTCCTAAATCAGACAACCATAAGCTTCAGTTTTCATGCTCTCAAATGAGACACAGTAAAGGAGAAAAAACGTGTGGACCACCTTTTGTGGGGAATCTAGTAGATCCTTATATTGACTTTATCTCCCCGGTATAAAGCAAAGACCACAAAGAGCTCTACCTCTACTGTAAGAAGAACTTGTAAATAGCATTCCCCCTCAAGCCCAGGAGAAAGCAAAATAAAGTACACATCTCAAAACTTGGAACCAGATGAAGGGAAAAAAAAATTTATCCTAAGAATTCATAAACCCCAAACTGATTTTAATGTGGGTTTGCAGACTAAATTCATTCTATTGGACGACCCAAGAAACCTCAATCTGTGATTTTAGTATAAAGCGATACTGGGTTGGAAGTACCACCAAACATCTGACAAAAGTTTACTCAAATCTTTGAAGAAAGACACCAATCATTCCCACTGATAATGTTCAAAATAATATGACCTCAAAGTCAAAGTTACAATACACAAAAAATTGAAGGCAACATGACCAAGAAACAGCAAAAATAATAGAGAACAGGATGAAAACTGCAAAGACTGCATGTACTGAAATTGACAGAAAATATAAAAATATTACAAAACCACAATGAGATACCATCTCACACCAGTTAGAATGGCAATCATTAAGAAGTCAGGAAACAACAGGTGTTGGAGAGGATGTGGAGAAATAGGAACACTTTTACACTGTTGGTGGGATTGTAAACTAGTTCAACCATTATGGAAAACAGTATGGCAATTCCTCAAGGATCTAGAACTAGATGTACCATATGACCCAGCCATCCCACTACTGGGTATATACCCAAAGGATTATAAATTATTCTACTACAAAGACACATGCACACGTATGTTTATTGCGGCACTATTCACAATAGCAAAGACTTGGAATCAACCCAAATGTCCATCTGTGACAGACTGGATTAAGAAAATGTGGCACATATACACCATGGAATACTATGCAGCCATAAAAAAGGATGAGTTTGCGTCCTTTGTAGGGACATGGATGCAGCTGGAAACCATCATTCTTAGCAAACTATCACAAGAACAGAAAACCAAACACCGCATGTTCTCACTCATAGGTGGGAACTGAACAATGAGATCACTTGGACTCGGGAAGGGGAACATCACACACTGGGGCCTATCATGGGGAGGGGGGAGGAGGGAGGGATTGCATTGGGGAGTTATACATGATATAAATGATGAATTGATGGGTGCTGACGAGTTGATGGGTGCAGCACACCAACATGGCATAAGTATACATATGTAACAAACCTGCACGTTATGCACATGTACCCTAGAACTTAAAGTATAATAAAAAAAATAAAAAATAAAAAATAAAAAAATAAATAAAATCTCTGATGATAATTGAAAAAAAATATATTACACTTTCTGTTGAAAGAAATAAAAGCAGGTATTAAAAATGATTAAGAGACCTTATCAATGACCAAGCAAAATTCTTAAAAGAACAAACAGAACTTTGAGAAATAAAAGATATAATAATTAAGAGTGAACAAACTTAACAAAACTCTAAGAGCAGTTTTAATAAAAATTTGTAACTAGCAGTGATTTAGAAAGCAAAACAAATCTAAAAAAATCCAAGATGCATTAAAATAATAGAGATGAATGGAAAATACATGTGAAGTTAAGAGAAACCAATAGGGTAAAATGGTCTCACTTACATCTAACTGGATTTTCACAGGTACATAATAGAAAAAATATGGAAAAGGCTACATTCAAAGAAATAATGGCTGAGAATTATCCAGAACTGTTGAAAGTCACCAATGCTAATCCAGCTTTAAGTCCAATAAATCCCAAATAGGACAAATAAAAATAAATCCTCCCTTAGATACCTGATAAGAAACTGCAGAAGCACACAGAATGTCTTAAAAGCAAATAGAAAAAGACTGAAAGCTGACTTCTTTCTATCAATGGAAGCCAGAGTAAAGTGCAATGTTATCTATTGTGTAGGAAAAATAACTATCAACATAGCTTTGCCTACCTAGTCTTCTCCTTGCCCTCCCCTCCAAAAAATGTTTTAAAGTAATAAAACAAAGATTTCATTCACAATAGCCACCAAGCAATTAGGATCCCAACACACTGACTCTAGGTCAACTTTGAGATCTTGACTTGCTCAGGAAGGTTAAATTAAGTAAGATCAAATTAAGTAATATACTCCTAAGATACACCCTTATTACATGGTATCTTTTCCCTCATAATACTTGTGATTTGACACCTTTGCTATCTACTCAATTATTATCTACTTAATGTTTACTCCCTCCCCAAACTTAAAGAAGCCAAAGACCTCGATTTTGTATCCATAGTGCCTACCAGGGTACTGGCACATAAATGGAAGAAAAGAAGGAAGTGAGCAAGTGGGGTGGGGAGGAAAGAGAGACGATCTAATCAACCAAAAAACTAATACAGGTAAAATGTAAAATTTTTACTGAAAGACATAAAAGAATACCTAAATAAATAAGACATACTGTGTTCCTGGATGGGAAAAATTCTATCACAAACGTGACAGTTATGCATTAATATAATTTATAGATATAATGCAATGCCAAACAATATTCTAAAATAATTTTTTTCATGGAACTCAATAAACTATCTTTTAAAGTTCAAGGGGGAAGTGAAAAGGAGCAAAAATAACACAGAAATTTCTTAGAAGAACAATGGGTAGGCCCAGTGGCACACACCTGTAATCCCAGAACTTTGGGAGGCCAAGGTGGGAGAACTGCTTGAGCCAAGGAGTTCAAGATCATCCTGGGAAACACAGCAAGACCTCATCTCTACAAAATAAAAAAATTAGCCGGGCAGGGTGGCACCTGCCTGTCATCCCAGCTACTCAGGAAACTAAGGTGAGAGGTTCAGTTGAGCCCAGGACGTCAAAACTGTAGTGAGCCATGATCATGCCACTGCACTCCACTTTGGGCAACATAGCAAGACCCTGTCTCAAAAAACAAAAAAAAAGAAACAAAAGAAAACAATGAAGAATGATTAGTCCTCCTACACAGCAAACTGTACATTAATATTTTTATATGGTATGGCATTCATTATAGATAAACTACAGACAAACACATCAAAGGAAATAAATAACCTAAAAGTAAATTAATGACTATGGGAATTTAGCATATGAAAAAATAATATTCACAAAAGGTGCCTGGACAATGGATACATGTTTGGGGGGGGGGGGGGGGGGGG
>NW_016809622.1:1477189-1493217 GCF_001698545.2 Rhinopithecus bieti
TGCACAGCAAAAGAAACTACCATCAGAGTGAACAGGCAACCTACAGAATGGGAGAAAATTTTTGCAACCTACTCATCTGACAAAGGGCTAATATCCAGAATCTACAAAGAACTCAAACAAATATACAAGAAAAAAACAACCACAGTTTTTTTAAGCAAAATATTAGAAACAATTCCACTAATAGGGGTATACCACAGAATTCTTTACAACCATTTAGATTTATATTGCAATAGAGTAATTATTGACTTGGGGAAGTGCTCACAATATTCTTAAAAGTGAGAAAAGGACTATAAATGAGTAAATACAATATGAATCCACTTTACGGCATATAAATTCAGAGTAAAAAGGCTAAACAAATATCCCAAAATACTCATTTGGTTAAAGCTTTCAGTGGCAAAAATAGAAAATACTTTTTTCCCTCTTAATGCAAACTTCATATGAAGTTTTCTACAATGAGCATGTTACTTAAGTTAAAATAAAAACAAGGGCCAGGCGAGGTGGCTCACACCTGTAATCCCAGCACTTTGGGAGGCCGAAGCAGGCAGATAACCTGAGGTCAGGAGTTCGAGACCAGCCTGACCAACATGGAGAAACCCTGTCTCTACTAAAAAAAAATACAAAAATTAGCAGGGCATGGTGGTCCATGCCTGTAATCCCAGCTACTCAGGAGGCTGAGGCAAGGGAATTGCTTGAAACCAGGAGGTGGAGGTTGCGGTGAGCCAAGATCACGCCATTGCACTCCAGCAAGGGCAGCAAGAGCAAAACCCAGTCTCAAAAAAAAAAAAAAAAAAAAAAAAACAATGACTGACTTTGCCATGGGACATGATGACCAAAGTCTAGGCATACCTTTTTTAAAATCACATGTTCAAACATGTATATTGAATCTTTGCAAGATGGCAAATGTGTTAGAAGATTTTTTAGCAAAAATGGTGACCTAAATATTGGCTTATTTATATCCCTCTTTCCAAAAGTACTTAGATAATAAGCAACCAGTCTGAAAAGACTATTCTTATTTAATGGAGCAAACAATGTCCACTGTATATGAAATGGCTCTCTATTCTTGAGGTTGAGGGAGGAGAGGGAGAGAAGAGAGGACAGAAAGAGCAGGCTTTCACCTCATCAGAAAGCAGTTGACATGATTTGTAGAGAAGCCCTGTTTCTATCCATTGAAATCTGTCATCTGAACCATCAAAAAGCCAGACTTCTACTGACCTTGATTGTCACAAGAATAAAAGTTTGAATAAGTATCCATTACCGAGAAGCATACTTAGAGCTGATAACTCCTGAACCTTTATCAATTTATTTTCACAGAGGGGAAAGTCTATGAAAATCTTCCATTAGTCACATGGGCTTTCAGTGAGAAGGTTAATTTAAATGGTTTTTAAAGAAGGTACTAAATGAACGTGGTAATCCTGAAGTGAGGAACCTCTTCCTCTGAGCTTATTTGATCAAGCTCTCTGCAAACTTTCTAGAATATTTAGCCAACTGCCTCTATTTTCCACCACAAGATCAACACACACCACTACTCCTAAGTGAAATTAAATGTAAATGCTAAAATATATGTCACAGACAGATCAAAAGGATACACACCCATGAACTTTACTGTGAAGGCATACATACTAAGGCAGAGTGAACCAATGCAAAAACACACTGTCCACAACTGAAATTTTAGAAGTAATCTCAATGACTAAATAATTAAATATCTAAATACAGAATTGTTCATAGCTCAAAGAAGAACAAAAGTCTATGTGTTTGGACATGAAAAGATGTCCATGTAACTGAAATGAGGAAGTTACAAGCTAATATACAAAGTGATCTCATTTATGTAAAACAACATAAAACAAAATCAAATATGTTTATAAACGCATTGAACATTGTATCCAAGTGCAAGGTTGTTCACTATTTCATTTACCTTGGCAAAAGAGTGAGATTTCATCTGCAGAAGGGAAATGAAAGGAATGTTTCAGTTTTGTTTTAACAAAAATGTATTCATTTTATATTTTTAACAAATATATAAAGAATTACAAATAAGTTCAATGATTTATAAATATAAAAACTACTGAAAGCATTAGATATACATCAACAAATGACTGATTAAATTAATTATAATGTATATGCATGTGTAAAACACAAATTGTATGCCATTAAAAATGATGAGGTAAAAGGGAACAAAGTTTCGATTAGACTGGAGGAGTAAGTTTTAATGATCTATTGTACTGCACGGTGACCACAGTTAATAATAATGTAATGTGTATTTCAAAATTGCTAAAAGAATAGATTTTTAATGTTCTCACCACACACAAAAAAACATAAGTTGGTGATGTTATGGATATGGTAATTAGCTTGATTTAATCTTTCTATAATTTACACATAGATCAAAATACTACATTTTACCCCATTAATATATAAAATTATTTGTCAATTAAAATACATTAAAATAAAACAATCCTACAAGCACATATTATATAATATGTTGTATAAATATTCATAAATTACGTGTTTTTTAAATGATGATGTAGATTTATACATATTGTCATAGAAGGATAGGCACAGTATATTGTAAGGGAAAAGCTTATAATGAACAGTAGAACTCGTTTTGTTTAAAGTATGCATGCGTATATAAATAAATATATAAAATTCTGAATTAGCAATCACAATTAGTCATAAAATTTAACAATATCCACAGTCGTAATTGTTTTGTATTCATTTAACTGTATTCTCTAATTTTTTTTCTTTTTTTTTTGAGACAGAATATCATTCTGTCGCCCAGGCTGGAGTGCAATGATGCCATCTCGGCTCACTACAGGCTCTCCCTCCTGGGTTTGAGCAATTCTCCTACCTCAGCCTCCTGAGTAGCTGGGACTGCAGGCATGTGTCATGACGCCTAGCTAATTTTGTATTTTTAGTAGAGATGGGGTTTCTCCATGTTGGTCAGGCTGGTCTTGAACTCCCGACCTCAGGTGGTTGCCCACCTCAGCCTCCCAAAGTGCTGGGATTATAGGCATGAGCCACCGTGCCCGACCTTGTATTCTCTAATTTATAAACAATACAGTAGTGTTGTAATAAGGAAAAATACTTCTTAAAGTAGTTTCATTAATTTTCATCACTCAAAAAGAGCTATATATCTAAAGTTTATGAATAAAGACATGCTAAGCCAGTTTTCTGTCACACAAAGTGAAAAGTAAAAGATTGCTTATATAATTTTAAAATATATAAAATTTGGGAGAAAATAAACAAGCATTTCAGGTAAAAGTTACTAAGAGTCTGGAATCAACTCTACTTTTCCCCTTCACTTCTGGTATGTGTACCCACTACCTCAGTGACTTTGAATCTGTCAGTGCATACATATTTCCATCTTCAGTCATGTGGATCACTTTAAAAGTCCAGTTGATTTTGTCAAGGACAAAAAAAGTGGCCAGTAAAGCCAGAAACTTAATTTAATTTTATTCCAACAGAAGCTGCTACATTTTAATGCACCTTTATAAAACCCATAAAACAAGCACTATAATGAAAAAGAATGCCACAAAACTACTAACATGATGACTTTTAACCTTTTTCGTGCATAATGGGCACTCAACAGCCTTTTTTAATTCTGAGGTCCAAATGTACTATAAGGTTTATAAAAGAAAACTCTACTCCCAAGTTCAAAATTCTCATTGCTTAAAAGTAATAATAAATTCCCTAGTAAAACACTGGATTCTGGTTTTAATTACAGTAAATGTGCTAAGATTGCCACCTCCTGCTGAAGAAAAAGGCAAGCCCTTCATGACCTACCTCAGGTGGACTTTCAAAAGACCTCAGATCTGAATCCTGTCATAAAAAAATAAAGAGGAAGGGGAATAGAAGAACATATATTTTCATGTGTAAACATCAATGATGCCACTTAAACTATTCAATGCTACCAAACGCAAAATTCTCACTCCTAAAAAACATTAAACATATTGTTTCTTTGGGTCCATGTCCTCAGATAACCAGTAGAATCCCTTACTTAATGGCATTTTCACATATAAAAGTGAGTAAGCACTTCCTCTAATAAAATGCTAAAATATACTTGTCACATATTAAATTCAAAACCAAAATATATAATCAATGCCAAATTAAAGGAGAAAAAAATGATTATATTATAAAATCACTACTTATACTATCTTCCATTCAAACAAATTTCTATGATGGAACAATGAATGTTGAAAAAAATCAGTATTTCCCAAGAACTTTTTCTCTATTCCCTTGAGATTGCCATTATGCCACTCAAACCTTAAAATTTTCAAATGTTTTTACTTGTGTTTGTATATACTCATATATACGCACATATACATATATGTACATGTATATAAATGTATGTGTGTGTGGATAGATGGAGGAATGGAAATAGGTAAAAAATAGATGATAAATATCTAGATAGATATCTATATATGATAGATGATAAATAGATTTCAAGGGGGACAAAGCTTCCGCTATGCAAGATGAATAGCTTCTGAAGATCTAATGTGAAACAATGTGAATATAGTTAAAAATATTGTATTGTATATAGTTGCTAAGAGGGTAAATCTTAAATACTCTCACGAAAATAAGAAGGGAAGGAATAAATGCTAACTATATGAGGTGATGGAAATGTTAATTGGCTTGATTGTGGTGAATATTTTATAATGCATGCATATATCAAATCATCAAGTTGTAAACCTTAAAAATATACAATATTTAATTGTCATCTATACCTCAATAGCTGGGGGAAAAAATTATAGCAGTCTCCCCTATCCACAGAGAATACATTCCAAGACCCCCAGTGGATGCCTGAAACCTTAGTTCCAAACCCTATACACACTATGTTTTTTCCTGCATATACATACGTACATATGATAAAGTGTAATTTATAAATTAGACACAGTACTCTTGCATTTTGGGACCATTATTCAGTAAAATTAGGGTTATCTGAACACAAACACTGTGATCACCACCACAGTCTCTGTGATCACTGAGAAGGCTACTAAGTGACAAACAGGAGATTAGTGTCTACAAGGTGGATATGTGGGACAAAAACATGGTTCAGATCCTGGATGGGACAGACATCAGTCAGAATGAAGAGCAATTTAAAACTTATGAATTGCTTATTTCTGGATTTTTTAATTTAATATTTCTGGACTACAGCTGACCTTGGGTAACTAAAACCACGGAAAGTAAAACTGTGGATATGAGGGGACTACTGTAAATGGAAGCACGTGCAGGCACCTGGCACAGTCCCAGTCATATAACCTGCAGTCAAAAAAAGGTTTGTTTTTCTTAGCTTTTGGAAAGAAATAGAAATTTCAAAGTTAAGAGCCTTTATTAAAAGACATCTTTAACACAACAAAAAGATACAGCATCAGCAGTTGTCTTGTTTTTTCCTTCTTAAATCAAATACACTCTTCATCTATGATAGCTGAACAGCTGATTACTGTCTTCTTATCTGGGGATGCCAGTTATATGATACCAGTAGCTTTTATAAGAAAAAAATGCATGATATGACAGAAAACATAGTGTATGAAATATGATGTCCTTCCTCCTTATAGAAAGTTCATATCCTTTAATAAGTATCACATAAAATAAAATCAGCCATTTGTCAATAAACCTCTAATGACTCCAAAATAAACTCAGCAAAAGTTAATAATGAAAAGCTTCCCTCTTATAGGTAAAATGATACTAGACAGATTATTTGTAATTTATAAAAAAAACTTTTTGTGACCTAGTAACATTTTATTAACTCCTTGAAATCAGTCAAAATTGCAATGGTACATTCTAAGAGAAAATAAAACAAAACAAAAGAGAAAATAAAACAAAAATAAATTAACACTTTCACATCATCAATAGCCATCCAAACCATGAGTGCCAAGATTCAGATTTAACCTTCAAGATTACTTCAGCTTTCCAGAAATGGCTCATTTCTCAACGCCCCCTCCATTTCTTCAACAGATAGCATGCATCATTCTGAGAAATTTCTAATTGTTAAAATCTGCGAAAGGCTTAAGTCAAGGAACAAATGCTTCTTGTTACAAAACTCAATAACTGTAATAGAATTATGGGTTTAACATATAAAGTCCTGAAACCATTTTCTAAACAGACGAATTGTTTGAGAGTTACGACTTTCCTTAAATTTGCCTACACTAAAACACATGTTGTTTCAATTATATAGCAAAGACTATGGCTTCTGTTCAAACCTAGATTTTATTGTTTCTAAAATTAGAAACAGATACACATACATATAGATATATACACATACATATATAAACATATACACCTAGGCCATATATTACACATGAACAGTTGAAAGGTTTAATGTGTTATGTAAGAAGTTACTTTACAGACATATGATGAAGTTAGTATTAATCTCACAAACGGATAATTCATTCATAAACAACCCTTTTTATCTCACAGATACCCTTGGTACATGTTATCACAATTATTTATACAATTCAGACAAATCTAAGGGAAGTAAAAATAATGGTGAGCTCTAGCATCTTTATTTTCTTAAAAAATGAAGAACGGCTAAAATCACAGTTCACTATTTTAACCCAGGAAGGGAAGATTCAATTAAAATCTACAAAGTCTCTAAGTTTTCACCAAAACCACACTACAGTTTTCATCAGTACTTGACTTAAAAGTACATGTATTTCTATTTATATCTAAGCTTTAGTATTAAAGGTGATTTTAATTTTCTTCTTAATAAGTTTCTGTATTTTCCACATTTTCTTAAAATTATTAATATATTACTTGTATAATTTTAAAATGAAATAACTTTAAAGGAAGAATTAAAACATCTGAATATGATATCTAAATCAGAAAGACTGGTATTACTATAATCGTCACTTCCTCAAAATAAAATGTGTAATAGTACCAAAGAACTAATCCATTAATTTACGACTTCTCAGGGTTTGTTCAAAAGTGACATATATTAAATTCTAATTCTGATCTAACAGTTGTAACAAGAGAAGAAAAGAGGAGTATAAGTTATACTTGCAAAGCAGTCCCTAATTTTTGTCAATATTAATTCTATAATGTTGAGCAGTGGGGGTGATTTTGTTCCCCAGTGGTTGTCACACTGGATGGGGGATCAGAGGGGTACTACTGGCATCTAGTGGGTAGAGACCAGTGATGCTTCTATATACCCTATAAGGGCACACAGGAAGTCCTCCACAACAAAGAATTACCTAGACCAAAATGTCAATAGTGCCATGGGTAGTAAAACCCTGATGTAGAGAAAGAACCTATTATGTTTCAATTATAAATCAAACCCTGAAAACAAAGATAATTCTAATTCAAAGAGTCATTCCTATCTATTTCTTTTGAAGGATACACTAAGCATCTAAATTACCTACTTCTTTAAAATAGTTTTAAAAATAAAGGGTCCAAAATCCAAATGACACTCTTCACAGAAATAGGAAAAAAATCCCAAAGTTTATATGCAACCATAAAAGTTTATATGAAACCAAATAGCTAAAAAATTCTGAGAATGAAAAACATAGTTGGAGGCACCAATTTTGACTTAAAATTATATTACAAAGCCACAGCAATCAAAACAATATGGTCCTGGCAAAAAAGAGAGAGAGAGAGAGAGACACAGGCCAAAGGAACAGAATAAAGGGCTAAGAAATAAACCCAAACTAATACAGTCAACCAAGGGCACCAAGAGGATACAATGAGTAAATAAAGGACAGTCTCTTCAACAACTGGTGCTGGAGCCAGGCACAGTGGCACATGCCTGTAGTCCTAGCTACTCAGGAGGCTGAGAAAGGAGGATCACAGGCGCTCAGGAGTTCATGGCCAACCTGGGCTACATAGTGAGACCCCATCTCAAAAAAAAGGGTCATAGAAATACAGAATTCCCACATGCTAAAGAAGGAAATTGGATTCATCTTACACTATACACAAAAATCAACCCCAAATAGATAAAAGAATAGATATTGGCACAGATGTGTTGAAAAGGGAACACTTGTACACTGCTGGTGGGAATATAAATCAGTACAACTTCTATGGAAAACAATGCGGAGATATCTCAAAGAACTAACAGCAGATACACCACAAGACCCAGCAATCCCACTATCCTGGGTATCTACCCAAAGGAAAAGAAGTCATTACATAAAAAACACACCTGCATCCATATGTTTATTGCAGCACAATTCACAGTTGTAAAGATATGGAATCAACCTAAGTGCCCATCAATTAATGAGTGGATAAAGAAAATGTGGTATATCTACATCATAGAATACTACTCAGTCATAAAAAAGAACAAAATAATGTCTCTTGCAGCAACTTCAATGGAAATGGAGGCCATTATCCTTAGTGAAGTAACTCAGGAACAGAAAACCAAATACCACAAGTTCTTACTTATAAGTGGGAGTTAACCCACAGGTACACAAAGGTATACAGAGTAGTATACTGGACATTGCAGACTCCAAAGCGGGCAGGGCGATAGGGGGGTGAAGGACGAAAAACTACCTGTTGGGTTCAATGTGCACTCTTCGGGCAATGGGCACACTAAAATCCTAAACTTCGCTCCTCACTATACAATTCATCCATGTAAGCAAAAGTTATTGAAAAAATTTTTTTTTAATTTAATGGATAAAAGACCTAAATATAAGACCAGGAACTATAAAACTTCTCTAAGAGAACATAGTGAGAAAGTTCCTGGACACTGGTCTTGGCAATGATTTTTTGGATATCACACCAAAAGAGCAGGCCACAAAAGCAAAAATAAATAAATGAGACTACAGTCAAACTAAAAAGCTTCTATACAGCAAAGGAAACAATCAATGAAATGGTAGCCTACAGGCTGAGACAAATATTTACAAACCATATATCTCACAAGGAGTGAATATCCAAAATTTATGAAGAACTTACACAATTCAATAGTAGCAAAACAATCTGATTTTTAAATGGGCAAAAGACATAAATAGACATTTCTCCAAAGAAGACATGCAAATGGCCAGGAGGTATATGAAAAGGTGCTCAACATCATTAATCATCAGGGAACTACAAATCAAAACCACTATGAGATAGTTCCTCACATCCATTAGATGGCTATTATCAAAAAGGCAAAAAATAACAAATGTTGGCAGTGGTGTAGAGAAAGGGGAACTCTTGTACACTGTTGGTGGGAATGTAAATTGGTATAACCATTATGGAAAATAGGATGGAGGTTTCCAAAAAACTTAAAAATAGAACAATCACATGACCCAGAAATCTCTTTTCTGGGCATATACCCAAATGAAATGAAATCAGTATCTCGCAAAGACATTTGCACTTCCATGTTTATTGTGGCATTATTCACAATAGCCATGATACGGAAACAACATAAGTGTGCATCAATGGACAAATGGATAAAGAAACTGTGGTATATAGTTATAATGGAATATTATTATTATATTATTATAAAAATTTTTTATTCTAAGAAAGAATGGGATCTTGCCATTTGCCACAACATGGATGAAAATGGAGGATACTATGCAAAAGAAAATAAGCCAGACAGAAAAAAATACATTGCATGTTCTCACGCTTATGAAGAATGTAAAAAAAAAGAGCAAAACAAAACAAAACTCAAATACATAGAACGAAACAGTGGTTACCAGGGACAGGGGGAGAAAATGGGGAGACTGAATACACAAAGGAAGTATACAAGGATATGAAGTCAGAGTATAAAAAGTAGCAGATATGTACAATGAACAGGTCTAGAGAACGAATGTAAAACATGAAGACTAGAGATAATAAAATTTTATTGTATTTGGGATTTATGCTAAATGAGTAGATTTTAGCTGCTCTTGCCACAGAAATGAAAGAAAAATGGGTAACTAAGTAAGATGATGGATATGTTAATTTGTTTCACTATAGTAATCTTTTTAATACCTATATGTAACTCATAAATCATGTTGTATACCTTAAATATACACAATAAAATTTACTTTTGAAAGTTAAAATAAATAAAGCCTAAGTCTTCATCCTCAATTTTAATTCTCTGTTCTCATTTCCCTCTGCACATCTCAAAAACAAATTAAATTATAACTTCATGTCAGGAGATCTAAAAATACAGTTGACCTTGAACAACAACTGTTTGAACTGTGTGGGTCCACTTAATACGTGGAGTTTCTTCGGCCTCTGCCACCCTTGAGACAGCAAAATTGGGGTTACCTGAAGAGAGGTCACCTCCTCTTTCTCCTCCTCCTCAGCCTACTCAATGTGAAGATGACAAAGATGAACGCCTGTATAATAACCCAATTAGACGCAATAAACTGTAAATATATTTTCCCTTCCTTATGATTTTCTTAATAACTTTTTTTACTATAGCTGACTTTACTGTAAGAGAATACCATATAAAACACATATAACTTAGAAAATACGTGTTAATCAACTGTTTATGTTATCAGTAAGGCAACAGTAGGCTAACAATAGTTAAGTCTGGGGAGAGTCAAAAGTTACACATGGATATTTGACTTAATGGAGGGGTCAGCATCCCTAATCCCCACACTGTTCAATGGTCAACTGTATAGAGAAAGTTCTTCCTCTTCCTTTCGTGACTATATCTTCTGGAAGAAAGAAAATGAAAAGGTTTCTGAATTTGAATAAAAGAAAATATAATCTAGCTGTTAAGTATTTTATTTCAAATTAATATTTACTTTATTTTAATTGCTTCAACTAAACAAAGATTGAAGGATTTAAGGGGCAAATGACATGAATAGACAATTCTCAAAAGAGGATATACAGTCAACAAACATGAAACAATGCTCAACATCACTGATTATCAGGGAAATGCAAATTAAAACCACAGTGAGATATAGCATCTTACTTCTACAAGAATGACCATAATTAAAAAGCCAAAAAATAATAGATATTGGCATAGATGTGGTGAAAAAGGAACACTTTTACACGCTGGTGAGAATGTAATTAGTACAACCACTATGGAAAACAGTGTGGAAATTCCTTAAAGAACTAAAAGTAGAACTACCATTCAATCCAGTAATCCCACTACTGGGTATCTACCTACCCAAAGGAAAAGAAGTCATTACATGAAAAAGACACATGTACACATGTTTATAAACATGTGTGTTTATATCAGCAACACAATTCACAATTGCAAAGATATGGAATCAACCTAAGTGTCCATCAACCAACAAGTAGATAAAGAAAATATGGTATATATACACGATGGAATACTACTGAGCCATAAAAAGGAACAAAATAATGTCTTTTGCAGCAACTTGGATGGAGCTGGAGGCCATTATTCTAAGTGAAATAACTCAGAAATAGAAAACCAAATATTGCATGTTCTCACTCATAAGTGGGAGCTAAGTTATGAGGATGCAAAAGCATAGGAATGATATAAAGGACTCTGGGGCTGAAGGGAAGGTTGGGAGTGTGGTGAGGCATGAAAGACCACATATTGAGTACAATGTATACTGCTCAGCTGACAGGTGCCCCAAAATCCCAGAAATTGCCACTAAAGAATTTATCTTGTAACCAAAAACCACCCATTCCCAAAAAACTATTAAATTTTTTTTTTAATTTCTTAAAAAAGATTAGGCCGGGTGCAGTGGCTCACGCCTGTAATCTCAGCACTTTGGAGGGTCAAGGCAGGGGATCACTTAAGGTCAGGAGTTTGAGACCAGCCTGGCCAACATGGTGAAACCCCATCTCTACTAAAAATACAAAAATTAGCCAGGCATGGTGGCGTGTGCCTGTAATCCCATCTACTCAGGAGACTGAGGCACAAGAATCACTTGAACCCAGGAGGCGGAGGTTGCAGTGAGCTGAGATCGCACTACTGAACTCCAGTCTGGGCGACAGAGTGAAGCTGTGTTTCAGAAAAAAATGGTTGTAAGGTCCCTAAACAAATTACATACTATATTATCATTCTTGACATAGCTTTTTGAAATTTACTCATTCACTCTTTTTTGGTGCTATGTGGTTTTTTAAAATTGTGGTAAAATACACTATTTTAACCATATTAGAATGTACAGTTCTGTGGCATTAGGTACATTCATAAGTGCATTGTGCAATCTACTACCATCCACCTCTGTAACTTTTTCATCTTTCCTAAGTAAAAGTTTGTATCTATGAAATACTACTCCCCATTCCCCATACCCAAGCTCCTGGAAATCACCATTTAATTTTGGGTCTCTACAAATCTGACTACTCTAAGAACCTCATGTAAAAAGAATCATATAATAATTGTCTTTTTTGTGACTGGCTTATTTCACTTAACATAATATCTCCAAGGTTCATCCATGTTGTGGCATATATCAGAACTCCATTCTTTTTGTGGTCAAATAATGTTCCATTGTACATATATACCATATTTTGTTTATCTACTTATCTATTGAACACTTGGATTGCTTTCACCTTTTGGCTATTGTAAATAATGCTGCTATGAACAAGGATGTAAAAATCTTTCCTAATCCCTGCTTTTACTTCTTTTGGGTATACACACAGAGTGGAATTGCTGGATCATAATTTTTAATTCTTTTGAGTATTCATTCTAGCCATATTTTATATTCTTTTCTTTGTTCTACATAGTATTGAAAGTAGCACTTATCTAACAGCTTATCCAGCAGCACTTATCTAACACTTATCAATGAAAGACCTATAAGATATAAAGTCACAAGAATGTGTAACAAAAGTAGACCTGTATATTTGTTTAAACTCTAAAGCAGATTATCTTCTAATGATCAAAAAGTCATTTAAAATCATCTATCTCCGATGTTAATAGACAAAATTCCCCTGGAAAAAAAAAAAAATCTCCACTATAGAGAGGAGATATTTTCCTCTTCTGGGTCACAAATTATCAAGGGGAAAGAGTAAGGATCACTTTTCAAACCGCACTGACAATCACTCACCAGTGAGAATCTATAGGTTACCCCTCCATTCTCTTTTTTCCCTTCAGAATGAGAATCATTGCCACCAAGTCATCATTACTAAAAGGAGTGTGCTGTACCTTTGGCTATGTTGGAAGACAAAACCACCAAGGGTGCTTACCTAAAAACATCTTCCAGCAAATATATATACGAATGTGTGCATGTGCACACACATCTGTACATATATGTATGTAAAATCAATAAGGATAAGTAAAATGTCAGTAGTTTTGCATCATAATTGGGAATATTAATACAAACCCATAATATACTTTACCTTTAAATACTAAGTACATATATTTCCTAACTCTATCTACCCAAACAGTGCAGAAGCAATAACCAGCCAGGAGTAGTGAACACCACTGGCACCCACACTGTGATCTTCAAATGCCATTTACCCACCACCCCCCCCCCCAAAAAAAAAAAAAGAACGAATCTTCTTAAGGAAATGGCTGATTCCAGTTCTGAGAGAGGAAATATAAAAGATGAGGCAGGAACGTCTCATAATACAAAGCAAGAAAGCTAACAAAGACTGAAGCTAACTTTTGACTGAAGCTATGTCAAAAGGGTTGATGAACCAACTGGGAAAAGCTCCCTTGGCTAAAGATTGTACAGTATTGACATTAACAAAAATAATAACTTCAGATGAGTGCAGTGGCACACATCTGTAATCCCAGCACTTTGGGAGGCCAAGGTAGAAGGACTGCTTGAGGCCAGGAGTTCAAGACCAGGTTGGTCAACATAGCAAGACACCATCTCTACAAAAAAATATTTCAAAAAATTAGTCGGGCATGGTGGCAGGCACCAGTGGTCCCAACTACTTGGAAGGCTGAGGTGGGAGGATCACTTGAGCCCAGGAGATCAAGGCCACAGTGAGCTGTGATTATGCCACTGTATTCAAGCCTGGGCAAGAGTGTGAACTTGCCTTAAAAAATAAATATAAACAAATAATAAGATCAATAAATTGAAATGCATCACATATTTAAATCCATTTGTTTATTATAATATGAAAACAACAACTACTAATTTGTCATCTTCAAAGGACGCTAGAGACCCAACCCTGAATTTTGAAAACAGGGAAACAACAAAGCATTTATTCTGCCTTTCTCCTATGAATATATCTCTGGGTAACCTAATAGCTGATAAAGGGAGATTTCTTCTTTTAAATGTATTTCAGTTAATACATAACAAAAATCATAATATAACCATTTTAATCCCTAATGAATCAGTAGCTCTCTAGCACTGCCTAGATTATCAATGGCTACTGATGCTTCAAAAAGAGAGACAACCAGGGATCATGTGCCTCCTCACAGAATGAAACACTAGCTGTAAAGTTGTACTGTCAAAAAAAATCAAACCTGAACCTGACCAGTCCTCTACATCTAACTACAAATTTACAGTAAATATGAACAGAGGAACACATTACAAGACACTGTGGGAATGCAATGAGCAAAATCCAGACTGTGGGAAGTTAACAGGACAAACAATCTAACATATTTGACAAATAAGTTACGGAGAAGATTGATGGGGAGGTGAGGGAGAAGATGGAGAGAAGGAAAAAAGAGGGAGAGCCTACTGTTAATCTATTAACATGTTTTTTTAAGCCAGAAAAATTTGGTGTTACTAACACATTATTTTGCCACTGTGCTCTCAAGGGAAGCCTAACTGAAATGTTTGCTGTAAGAACGCTTTTGAAAGCCTGAAATGAAGTTACTGCTTTCAAATTATTTGCAATTACTGTCATAAACACAACAGACAGACACAGAATAGTTAAGAATTCAGTCTACAGGGTCAGATCCACCAGGTCCAAATCTCAGCTCTGTACTTAGTAACTGTGTAAACCCAAGTAAGTAATTTAACTTCCATAAGCATCAGTTTCCTTATCTGCAAAATGAGGCTAATTACATTGACCTGACAACATTGTTTTGGCGATTAAATAAGACAGCATACACAAATAATCTAGCACAGTCATTCATCAAATATGTCCAATGAATGTCGCTATTAGTATTATAAATAATATTTCATATCAGAATTTTAAAAATACAAATCTGACTAATCACAAAATTTCTATTCAAAAAGTAAATATTATATTTACTGCATTTCAACACCCTGAGACCCATTTAAGGAAACACCATGAAAGATGCAAAAAAGTGATTTTAAATATGCTCAGTCAACTTTACATCTATGTTAACTGATAAGAGCAAACATTTACCAACTATAAAGTAAGAGATTAGAAAATCAAATTAGCAATGATTACTACAAGACCCTAGCCTTGGACCAGAAGCTATCTGTAAAACAGACCCACAGCTTTTGAGCTTTTAGGATTCTATTCATTCAACAAACAGAAGTTCTATCAGGCACAGATGAAGAAATAAAGGAAGTCTTCTTTGATCTCAAGTAACTGATAATCCAGTGAAAAAAGAAATAGACAAATTTTTAAAGTGTAATAGAGTATAGTAAGTGCTTAGAAGCACATACAGAGTATTATAGTTTCACATAAAAGACATTCCTAAGTCTTAAGGGTGAGAGGAAGGTAGGTGCAATTGGTTTCAAGGCCCTCTCCCCCAAAAAGTGAAGCATGAATTCAACCCTAAAGGAGCAGTAGTTGGCTAAATGAAAAACTGAGGAAAAGTGTGTTGTGCATAGGCAGAAGAGTGAGAAAGTTGTTGTTAGACAACAACTATTGTTTTGAGGTTCCAGTTAGGAGGAATAAGTATACTGTACAGCATGGTGACAATAGTTAATAATAGTGTGCCATATACTTGAAAATTAAAAACAGAGTCTATTTTAAATGTACTCATCACAAAAGGGTGATAAGGATATAAGAAGATAAATATGTTAATTAGCTTGAATTAATCATACCACAGTGTATGTATATGTCAATACATCATGTTATACATCATAAATACATAAAAGTTTTATTTCTCAATTAAAAAATTAATTTGGGGTAGAAATATTGACTGTAATAAAAAAATAAAATTAAAAATATAAAATTTAAAAATTAATTGTTTAATGTATTGTATTAAGTTGGGACCTAAAGTAAGATCAGATCAGGGGGCTTAGTAGGGCCAGAACCTTATATAAACCCTGTTATTCTTCTTACAAGTGATGGGAGCTAGTAGGAATTTTGAATTTCTTTTTTTTTTTTTTTTTTTT
>NW_016809622.1:1493822-1495349 GCF_001698545.2 Rhinopithecus bieti
TTTTTTTGAGACAGGGTCTTGCTCTGTTGCCCAGGCTGGAGTACAGTGGCGTGATCTCAGCTCACTGCAACCTCCGCTTCACAGACTCAAGTGATTCTTTCATCTCAGCCTCCTAAGTAGCTGGGACCACAGGCATGCACCACTACACGCTGCTAACATTTTTTTATTTTTATTTTTAGTAGAGATGGGGGTTTAACCAATTTGGGCAGGGTGGTCTCAAACTCCTGGCCTAAAGTGACAACCCACCTCAGCCTCCCAAAGTGCTGGAATTACAGGCGAGAGTCACTGCACCTGGCGCCACAAAACATTTCAAGCAGGACAAAGACAAGATTAGATATGTGATTTGAAAATATTACTCTAAAGCACAAAAATGGAGAATGGAAGGAGAAGAAACTGGGGGAGATCTGGAACAAGATATGAGGCATACAGACTGGTAGGAATGCTCTTTCAGTAACGCACATGAAAAATAGAGAAGGCTCAAATTAAGACAATAATGGTACGAATGGTGATGAAGCATCTTCTTCCTTCATTTTCTATGTTATTAGAATTCCCTGTTGGAAACCACAGGAAATCAGGGCCAATGACCCTTACCCTTTTGCTCATAGGATAAACAAAACGTCACCCATTCCATGTATTCTGCTAGCTTAGGGACTATTCCTCAAACTTTTCTCTTAAACCAACCAAAAAATCAATTTGATATCTTAGTTATAAGAGATGAAAAAATTTAAAAAGGTATAACCCCATATAATATCTATCATTTCTATCAAGTCACAGGCTTGAGACTTTGACTTCTTAGGTAGACACACACACACTATATGAAATTTAAAAGTTTCATAGAGTTCATGCTAATAAACAAGAAGACAAAAAATATTCAAACACATCATTGTATCTGCTATTGCTAATTATACATTGGCTTCCTTTAATTTACAAAGACCCCCTCATTTTACTGTGTGTACATATAACAGTATTTTCCTTTTAGGATTAAAATTGTTATACTGTATTTGGTCTTTAACCAAAAGTATTTCATATCATATATGTGTGTATGTGTATATTTTTGATATGAAATACTTTTTAAAAATGTAAACACAAACACATTTCCAAATTCAAACTTGCCACATACCTCAATGAAGAATAGCAACTCTGGCAGGGCTTGTAGGACTGTGAAAATTGTTTAAAGAGTTTACAAGCAATTAAAAATTCACTCTAGTATATGAACAATATAAGACCTTTATCTTCAGTTACATGAATTGCCTGAAGTACTCTAGATTTATTCCAGAATTACAACACTTTATAATTTCTGCCTAGCAACAAAAGGAGTAACTTAAAAGCAAGGGAATTGTTCGAATCAAGGATATGACCTCCCATAGTAGAAAGCAGTTTTCCCTCATTTTTTTTCTTGTTAGAATAAAATAATCAAAGATAGATATTTTAATTCTGAATTGAGCTATCTTTAAATACTTTTTCCATGGAGTTCACAGTACTTGATGATTTCAGTCTCATACACGACTTTTTTTTTTTTTTTTTTTT
>NW_016809622.1:1495894-1498806 GCF_001698545.2 Rhinopithecus bieti
TGATCCGCCCGTCTCGGCCTCCCAAAGTGCTGGGATTACAGGCTTGAGCCACTGCGCCCGGCCTCATACACAACTTTTTAAAATCAAAATATGATTAGCACATTCATTTATTCCAGATATTGACTACTTGCTCTATATCTGGAACAGACTGGAACAGAATGGACTATGTACTGGGGATTAAAAACATGAATAAAATATGATCTCTGATCTCAAGAAATAAATACTGCAGTCAAGAAATACTGAAATAAAGCATTACATAATACATGTAATAATTAAAGGTAAGGTATGAACAAATTAGGTATAAACAAGCAGAAACAACCAACACAGCAGGGCTTCACAGAGAAAGTGACACCAGCAGACCTGGGCCTCAGAATAGGCTTTGGTCACAGTCAATAAGACATCAGTCGGTAAAGGCCATCTAGGCAGGAGAAACGGCATGTGCAAAAAAGCACTGCTAAACTTCTAAGAAATGCTTTAGATTTTTCTCTTATACTTTAGAGAAGGTACATGGCTTTAATTTTGTAGTTGTAAAACAAATTTCTTAGTATAAATTAAAACCATAATAACATGATTTCTTTCTCCTTATCCTCAGCCAACTGAAATTTTAAACTTGTATTTAAAAGCTGGGCTCAGAGTGTTTCATTTTTGTTATTATTACTCCATGTAAATGTGAGAATTAAAAAGGGCACCAGTATTTGTTGGGTACTTGTCTGTATAAGAATAAATGTAAATAAGTAAACACATGAATTGGATAATGTACAATAGGCAAATATTATAGGCATAAAGGCATGCATCACATAGAACTCATTTTTTAACTACTAAAATCACAGCATGTATGCCAGAAAATGAATTATCTTCATATTTCATAAACATAAGCATGCTCGAAACTGCTTAAATTTAGCCTTTATGTTTATGGACGAATTATGTACAAAGTACTTTTATATATATAACAATCACCACAATGATGAAGACAGTCTGAGCACAATAGGACACAGCAAACATCAAAGCAAATCCCAGGTGCAGGTCGACTGGAAATAAGCTCAACATCGCAATCTCAGAGAGCTTCTCACATTTGGCAACAAGGCGTCAAAGTCAAAAAGAATCAGCGGCATTTGCTCTGACCATCCCTCAACATGGAAATATGCCCCCTCTTTCTTTTAACTGTGCCATGATATTTAACCTTCAAACTCTTCTCATCATTTCCCATGAAGAGTTGTTCCCAACTGTGAGGCAATATACACGTGAATAGTTTCCTCATCTGCAAAATAAACTGCAATTATAAGATCTAAGCAAAATGCCTGGCACGTGGTAAACACTCATAAAACGGGTGAAATCTTCAACTGATAACCGTTGATTACATAAGATTGTCAAACACCAACACAACGTGTGACAGAAATTGACATTTAATTAATGTTGGTTTCTTATATTGGTTTCTTTCCTTCCTTTGGGCTAGCACACTAGCATGTATTTATCTTGTAACTCACCTAGCAAAGAGTTTCACAGAAGAAGCCCATGGTAAATCCTAACTAAATAAAAGTCTTCTGTAACTACTTCTGAATACTCACCCATCTCCCAAGGCCACATGTGGTTCATAAGTTCTGGCTTGGCCAGTTCAGTTGCTGCACACTATAAAAATAATACCCTAAATTTACAAAAATGGCTTTCTTACCAGGAGCTTAAGCCACTTTTAAACAACAGTTCATTACTGACAATGACAGGGTCAGGCAAATATACAACCATGTTTTCAGGGAAATCCAAGGCTAAGACTATGGACCTTATACCAACAAAGTCAGTAAATGGCAAAGCAAGGACTCAAACTCAGAAATTTTTCCCTGAATTTGAGATTTTTTTCCAGCCCAGAATGTATTCCCTAAAGGACAAAAGTACAATGATTCACATAAAGGCTCTAAATATTCACTCAGTAAGTATGTAATCTATATACAGTTGTAATTAAACACTTACAAAAGGAAAAATGTCGAATCTTTTCTTTATTAATCTGTACCAATGTATCCTTCTCCATAATGTCTAATTCTAAACCTTTTGCTTTTTTTAGGGAGGTTGGCTCTATATTAAGCACAAGTATTTTTAAACCTACTACAAACAAATTAAAATTGTATACAAAATTTAATGTTTTCATCCTACGACCTTTTTATCCTTCAGTTTATTTCCTGTGGCCATTTGCATTTAATGTACAACCAATGAGTAACGGTTATTTTAATGCTTCATTTTTAAAAATGCAATCTTCCAAAAGCTCAGCCCGAAATGTCCATTTCAAAAAGCTTACTCTAGCCAGTTGGCTTGGTCAGTGACATATGTGCAAAGTGAAAGTGTAACCCCTAGTGCAGGTCAGATGGAATTACTTAGCATACTCAACACGGTTTCCAGTGCATGCCTCAAGAGGAATGTCCTTCAGCTAGCAAGTGTTTCTTTTAAACATCAGACTAGCTACTGTTGTTTGAACACCACTGTTATCTCCGCATGGTTAGAATATATGTGCAGGCTGAGAATTATAAACATTATTCTGTATCAAAATATTGAAATGCATTTGTATTATGAACATTATATGGAATCCACATAAAATTTAAGTAATCAGCAGGTAGTGTTTGAGGAGCTAAACATGTTTAATGTTAGTCATTTCTTCTGTTTTCGAAGTTGCTTTAAGCTCAACACACTTCGTAGATATAATAATGACTCACGAGAGCAGAAATGCTGAATGTCAAAAACACTTTAGTGTTAATAAAAATTAGAAACTGCAAATAATCTTAAATTATGCTATAGCAAATGATTAATAATACACAATGTTTAGCAAAACCAAAAAATACCATAAATATATCAACATATGAGAAAATTTCATATAATTTTCTTATAAGAAATTTCAATAAATACATTTATTTAAATTTATTTAAATATAT
>NW_016809622.1:1501056-1506416 GCF_001698545.2 Rhinopithecus bieti
TTTAAAAATATATTTTAAAATATAAATTTCAATAAGAAGAAAGTGTCAAATTTCACCAAATATATTCCTTGCTC
The DNA here is from genome assembly GCF_001698545.2 of Rhinopithecus bieti. Taxonomy (NCBI): domain Eukaryota; kingdom Metazoa; phylum Chordata; class Mammalia; order Primates; family Cercopithecidae; genus Rhinopithecus; species Rhinopithecus bieti. The sequence goes on from NW_016809622.1 coordinate 1,501,131, forward strand.
TTCTATGGGTTGTATTTTTAAGCTGGTCAATTTTTTTTTTTTTTGGAGATGCAGTCTCGCTCTGTTGCCCAGGCTGAAGTGCAATGGTGCGATCGCAACTCACTGCCACCTCCGCCTCCCGAGTTCAAATGATTCTCCTGCCTCAGCCTCCTGAGTAGCTGGGATTATGGTGAGCGTCACCACCCCCCACCTTCTTTTTTTCTTTTTTTTTTTTTGTATTTTTAGTAGAGATGAGTTTAACCATGTTGCCCAGGCCGGTCTCAAACTCCTGACCTCGTGATCCACCCCCCTCGGCCTCCCAAAGTATTGGGATTACAGGCATGAGCCACCACACCTGGCTGGTTAACTTTTTTTTTAAGGCAATCCCAATTTTACAAAACAATGAATTTTTTAAAAGGCAATTTGGCCCATCCAAGAGACTCTTTCCTTCATATCATATCAATAGTCTAAGAAAACACAAGTATTTGCCCCATCAAATAAGGTCAAGATTCTCCCACAAACTATGTGACAAAGCCAACCACTGTAAACTTTTGTTAATACTATAACTGACTTTCAATGAGTTTATTACCTGATTGCCTTTATACTTCCCATAGATCTCTTTTTTAAAAGATCAAGAAATGTTTTCACAATTAAAAGGCAATTCGTTTTTAGCCCACTGGTTTGTTACCTTGATTGGAATATAGTACCTATCCTTTTTTGTATGGAAAAGAATTACTTTTCTTTGTGCAGACACACTAATCCCTTTCCTTGGCAAACAGAAAACATAAAGTTCGGTTTGTTTTTTTGAAGGATAGGACTGAGGCCTAGGTTTGGGAACAAAAAAAATTGTGTGTCAACCATGAGTAAAGCATTTCTGCTACTAATGGAAGAACCATTCTATTTTTAAAGGCAGCGTTTAGAAGGGAGTTAGTCTTATTAAAAGCAGAAGTATAAATGTCATTACACTAGCCAAAAGAACAGTGTGTACATTATGACATTGTATATTTAACAAGAACACTGAAAGCCCAGTGGCCTAGTGTCAGAACTATGCATTGCCTTGTAAGGGATCAGAGTTCAAGGTCATTAAACAAAGCCTTTGATCCTCAAATGGCCAAGCATAAGGAAACTAGTAACAATGAACTACAGATGGCAATAACAACCCTTTCCCTGCTGAATGCAAGAATCAGCATTCAAACTTCTCTTTTAGGTTAGTTTCCTAAACACGATATTTGTAAGATAAAAGAAAATTTAGGAAAAGTGACAGAGTAAAAATCTAAGTAAAAGAAACTTAGACTTATGTTTTTACATGTTTAATCTAATCATAAAATTATTCTAGAGCTTCTCCTCTTTCAGCTTCTCTGTCATCATGACAGTTACTTTTTTAGCTCCCACATGTAAGGGAGAATATGTAACATTTGTCCTTCAGTGCTTGGCTTATTTCACTTAAAACAAGGACTCCCAGTTCCATTCAAATAGCTGCAAATGACAGGATTTCATTTTTATGACTGAATAATATTCCTGTGTGTGTGTGTGTCTGTGTGTGTCTATGTGTGGGTGTGCATTTCTGCCCAGACCCATCTCCTAAATGTTGTCTCCAGTGTTTTCTTTTAGTAGTTTCATAGTTTCAGGTCTTAATCTATTTTCAGGTCTTAATTAAGTTCTTAATCCATTTTGATTTGAATATTGTATATTGTGAGAGACAGGAGTCCAGTTTCATTCTTCTACATATTGTTACTCAATTTTCCCAGCACCATTTATTGAAGAGACTGTTTCCTCATTGTATATTCTTGGCATCTTTGTCAACAATGAGTTGGCTGTAAACATACAGATTTATATCTTGGTTTCTATACTCTGTTCCACTGGTATATGTGTCTGTTTTTTATGCCAGTACCATGCTGATTTGTATAGTATAGCTTTGTCATATATTTTGAAGTCAAGTAGTGTGAATCCTCCAGCTGTGTTTTTTTTTTGTTTTTTTTTTGAGACCGAGTCTCGCTCTGTTGCCCAGGCTGGAGTGCAGTGGTGTGATCTCGGCTCACTGCAAGCTCTGCCTCGTGGGTTCACGCCATTCTCCTGCCTCAGCCTCCCGAGTAGCTGGAACTACAGGCACCCACCACCACACCCAGCTAATTTTTTGTATTTTTAGTAGAGACGGAGTTTCATCAAGTTAACCAGGATGGCATTGATCTCCTGACCTCATAATCTGCCCACCTCGGACTCCCAAAGTGATGGAATTCAGGTGTGAGCGACCACGCCTGGCCCAGCTGTATTCTTTTTATTAGTGATTGTTTTGGCTATTTGGAGTCTTTTGTAGTTCCATATAAATTTTGTTTTTTCTATCTCCGTGAAGAATAAGGTCTGACCCAATACAGTCCCAATGTTGGTGGCCACAGGACTGCTTGTATCACCAAATGCCTAGTTCTAGGTGGTTCAGCACAGAGAGAGACAGACTACGTTCAATTGAGAGAAAGTAAGGGAAAAGAATATGAGTCTCTGCCTGGTATTCCAGAGAATGCCTCCAGATCTTATCGAAGGCTACCAAGGCCGTACCTCTACCAGACTGCAGAAACCACAGAGATATTGTGCTTGGGGCTGAAGTCCCTTTGAATACCTGAAAGCCTTCTCAAGGACAGGCACAAACAAGCCCAGACTGCAAAGACTACAATAAGTACCTAACTCTTCAATGCCCAGACACTGACAAACACCTACAAGCATTAAGACCATCCAGGAAAACAAGATCTCACCAAACAAACTAAATAAGGCACCAATACCAATCCCAGAGAAACAGAGACAGAGAATTCAAAACAGATGTGTTGAGGAAATTCAAAGAAATTCAAGATAACACAGAGAAGGAATTCAGAATCCTATCAGATAAACTTAACAGAGATTGACATAATTAAAAAGAATCAAGCAGAAATTCTGGAGTTGAAAAATGCAACTGACATACTAAAGAGTGCATCAGAGTCTCCTAATAGTAGAATTGATCAAACGGAAGAAAGAATTCATGAGCTTGAAGACAGCCTATTTGAAAATACACGATCAAAGGAAACAAAATAATAAAATGAAGCATGCCTACTAGATCTAAAAAAAGCCTCAAGGGGGCAAATCTAAGAGGTATTTGCCTTGACAAGGAGGTAGAGAGGGGTGGTAGAAACATTATGCAAAGAGATAATAACAGAGAACTTCCCAAACCTAGAGAAATATATCAATATTTTAGTACAAGGTTATAGAACACCAAGCTGATTTAACCTAATTAAGACTTCCTCAAGGCATCTAATAATCAAACTCCTGAAGGCTAATGATACAGAAAGAATCGTAAAAGCAGCAAAATAAAAGAAACAAATAATATACAGTGGAGCTCTAATACATCTGGCAACAGGCTTTACAGTGGAAACCTTACAGGCCAAGGAAGAGTAGTATAAAATATTTAAAGTGTTGAAGGAAAGAAAAACCCTTACCCTTCAGTAGTATGTCTGGCAAAAATATCCTTTAAGCATGAAGGAGAAACAAAAGATGAGAGATTTCATCAACACCAGAACTGTCCTACAAGAAATGCTAAAGGAGTTCTTCAATCTGGAGGAAAAGGATGTTACTGAGCAAGAATAAATCATCTGAAGGTACAAAACACACTGGCAATAGTAAGGACACAGAAATATTATAAAACCATAATTGTGGTGGGTAAACTACGCTTACCTTAAGTAGAAAGACTAAATGATGAACCAATCAAAAATAATAACTACAAAAAATTTTCAAGACACAGACAGTACAATAAGACATAAAGAGAAACAACAAAAGTTAAAAGCAGGGGATGATAACAATCAAAATAAACAAAAAAAAAAAAAAAAAGCAGGAGAATGAAGTTAAAGTGTAGAGTTTTCTTTTTGCATATTTGTTCTTTGTTCATGCAATCAGGGTTATACTGTCATCAATTTAAAATAATAGGTAATAAGACAGTCTTTGCAAACCTCACAGGAACTTCAAATTGAAAACATAAAAGAGATACACAAAAAATAAAAAGCAAGAAAGTAAAACATACCACTAGAGAAAGTCATCTTCATTAAAAGGAAGATAGGAAGGAAGAAAAGAAGGAAGAGAAGACCACACAACAACCAGAAAAAAAATAACAAAATGGCAGGAGTAAGTCCTTACATATCAATAATAACATTGAATGTAAATGGACTAAACTCTCCAGTTAAAACAGAGTGGCTAAATGCATGAAAAAACAAGACACAATGATCTGTTGCCTACAAGAAACATGTATCACCTAAAAAGATACACAAAGAATGAAATCAAAGGGATAGAAAAAGAGATTCCATGAAAATGGAAATCAAAAAAAGGGCAGAAGTAGCTACACTTACATAAAACAAAAAAGAATTCAAGACAAAAACTGTAATAAGAGACAAAGAAGGTTATCATACAATGACACAGGAGTCAATCCAGCAACAGTGTATAATGCTCTATACACTCAACACTGGAGCACCCAGATATATAAAACAAATATCACTAGAGCTGGCCAGGCTCGGTGGCTCACACCTGTAATCCCAGCACTTTGGGAGGCCAAGGCAGGTGGATCACAAGGTCAGGAGTTCAAGACCAGCCTGACCAACATGGTGAAACCATGTCTCTACTAAAAATACAAAAATTAGCCAGGTGTGGTGGCACACACCTGTAATCCCAGCCACTCAGGAGGCTGAGGCAAGAGAATTTGCTAGAACCTGGGAGGCTGAGGTTGCAGTGAGCCAAGATTACGCCACTGAACTCCAGCCTGGGTGACAGTGCAAGACTCAGTCTCAAAAAAGAAAAAAAAAAAAAAATCACTAGAGCTAAAAAGACAGAACTCAACACAATAGTAGCTAGAAATGTCAACACTCCACTTTCAGCATTGGACAGATCTCCTAGACAAAAAGTCAACAAGAAATATTGGATTTAATCTGCACTATAGGTCAAATGGACCTAAGAGATATTTACAAAACATTTCATCCAAAGGCTGCAGAATATACATTCTTCTCCTCAGCATATGGATCATTCTCAAGAACAGATCACATGTTAGGTCACAAAACAATTCATAAAACGTTCAAAACTTGAAATAATATCATAATGACCATAATGGAATAAAATAAGAAATTAACTTCTTTGCTCTGGGTACGTATTTCCTCCTTTAGCTCTGAGAAGTTTGATGGACTGAAGCCTTCTTCTCTCATCTCGTCAAAGTCATTCTCCATCCAGCTTTGATCCGTTGCTGGCGATGAGCTGCGCTCCTTTGCAGGGGGAGATGCGCTCTTATTTTTTGAATTTCCAGCTTTTCTG
>NW_016809622.1:1509190-1531911 GCF_001698545.2 Rhinopithecus bieti
CAGTGGGGGAGGGATTGCATTGGGAGTTATACCTGATGTAAATGACGAGTTGATGGGTGCTGACGAGTTGATGGGTGCAGCACACCAACATGGCACAAGTATACATATGTAACAAACCTGCATGTTATGCACATGTACCTTAGAACTTAAAGTGTAATAATAATAATAATAATAAAAAAAGAAATTAACAACAAGATGAATTTTGGAAACTATATAAATACATGGAAATTAAACAATATGCTCCTGAATGATCAGTGTGTCACTGAAGAAATTAAGAAGGAAATTGAGAAAGTTCTAGAAACAAATGAAAACGGAAACACAATATACCAAAACCTATGAAATACAGTGAAAGCCATACTAAAAGGAAATTTTACAGCTATAAGTGCCTACATCAAAAAAGAATAAAAACTTCCAATAGACAACCTAATCATGCATCTTAAAGTGCTAGAAAGGCAAGAGCAAACCAAACCAAAAATCAGTAGAAGAAAAGAAATAATGATTAGAGCAGATATAAATGAATTTAAAATTAACAAAACAGTACAAAAGATCAATGACACAAAAAGTTGGTTTTTTAAAAAGATAAAATTGACAAACCTTTAGCCAGACTAACTAATAAAAAAAGAGAAAAGACCTAAATAAATAAAATCAGAGAGGAAAAAGGCGACATTACAACCGACAATGCATACATTAAAAGGATCATTAGAAGGTACTATGAGCAACTACATGCCAATAAATTGGAAAACCTAGAAGAAATGGATAAATGCCTAAACACATACAACCTACCAACATTGAACCGTGACAAATGCTGCCAAGAACGTGGAGAAAAGCGAACCTTCTAACACTGTTGATGGGAATAATTAGCAAAACCACTACAAAGAACAGTTAGAAAGTTCCACAAAAAATCAAAAATAGATCTACCATATGATCCAGCAATCTCACTCCCAGTTATATACCCAAAAGAATGAAAATCAGCATGTTGAAGAGATACCTGCACTCCTACGTTTCTTGCAGCACTGTTCACAATAGCCAAGATTTAGAAGCAACCTAAGCTTCCATCGACAGACAAATGGATAAAGAAAATGTGGTTATGTATACACAATGGAGTACTATTCAGCCGTAAAAAGAATGAGATCCTGCATTTGCAACAACATGAATGTAACTGGAGGTCATTATGTTAGGTGAAATAAGCCAGTCACAGAAAGACAAACTACACATGTTCTCACTTATTTGTGGAGGCTAAAAATTAAAACAATTAAATTCATGGAGATCAAGAAAGATGATTACCAAAGTCTGAGAAGGGTAGTTGGGGGATGGGGGTGGTAGGAATGGCTAAATGTACAAAAAAACAGAAAGAATAAATAAGATCTAATATTTGACAGCATAATAGGATGTCTATAGTCAGTAATAATTTAATTGTACATTTTTAAATAACTAAAAGAGTCTAATTGGATTGCTTGTAATACAAAAGATAAATGCTTGAGGTGAGGATACCCCATTTACCCTGATGTGATTATGCATTGTATGCATGTATCAAAATATCTCATGTACCTCATAAATATATACCCTACTATGTGCCCACAAAAATTAAAAATTAAAAAACAGAATTTTCCTGAATTCAGAAAATAATAGTGGTCACCCACTTCCCCCTACCCTCCTAGAAAAACCATAAAACCACACTGAATCCATAGCTTCTGCATTACTAGGAGAAAGAACATTGCTGCCTTCACTATATGTAGAAGAAAAGAACAAAAAATTCCATGGCACTTCTACCATCAGCCCACTGCTACTACCACAAACTTCAGGGTATTGAAAGTGAGGAAAGAAAGGCTTATAAGATACTGAGAAAAAGAACAGAAGAAAGGAAAGGACTTATGGAAGGCATGGACCCAGTCACCCCAGAAAGAAAAGGTGAAACAATAAATGAAAAAATTCTCAACATGGGTTGGATCTACAAGTTCAAAGCTCTGGCTACAGAGAAGGAATTTGAAAGTGTGCAGCACAGGAAGTAGCAGCCTCAGGGAACATGAATACTTAGAGGAATTTGCTAGAAGAAGAAAACAGAGACAGAGATTTCTTTATCATAGGGAAACGGTCAAAATCAATTCTGCAGCTACTTTAGATGTATTATAGAAATGAGCAAATGAATATGTGGCTTGATGTTGAGTGCCAGATATTCACTTAGAAGAAACATATAAATACCGAACAGGGGATGGTAAGAAAGAATTATGTAGGGATGAACTGAAGATGGAGATACTGGTAGGAACACATGACTTTGAAGTTATATCTATGGTCTGGGTGTGGTGGCTCACACCTGTAATCCCAGCACTTTGGAAGGCCAAGGCGGGCAGATCACCTGAGGTCAGGAGTTCACGACCAGCCTGGCCAACATGGTGAAACCCCATTTCTACTAAAAATACAAAAAATTAGCCAGGCATGGTGGCACACATCTGTAATCCCAGCTACCCAGGAGGCTGAGGCAGGAGAATCACTTGAACCCAGGAGGTGGAGGTTTCAGTGAGCGGAGATCGCGTCCTTGCACTCCAGCCTGGATGACAGCACAAGACTCCATCTCAAAAAAAAAAAAAAAGTTATATCTATATATATATAAGTGTACACATTTATGTGCACATGTGCATATATGTTTATGTACAGTATGTACATATATGTATATGTGTATATACATGCATGTATTTTCTAGCATTGTCCCTGAAAGGGGCTAGAAGTAAAGATACCATAGTAACAGGATCACACCTAGCATGTATATCTTGGTCTCTAATACTATTTAGACGGCTGCAGCAGGATAGGTATCAGATTAGCCTGGAACATCTTACTATGCTAGAAAGTGAAGAAATGCTAACAAAAAAAAAAAGAAAAGAAGAAGACATGTCACAAGGACACAGGAGCCAACTTAAAGAGGCTCCCACTGGCCAAATCTGGGACAATTTAAGCATCAAAATTATTCGGTTCAGTATTGAATTAAAACTAATAGAAAAAACTGAAATTCATGAATCCACACTAATAAGCAGACAAATAAATAGGGGAGAAGAAATATCTACTGCTTATAGTAGAATACTGAGAACCAACAGACAAATGTGAAGGAATTGCCAATTTGGAAATCATCATTTTGCAACTACCAGAGTAAAGATTATTGCAGGCAAGAATTGCTAATGGTTATCCATTCAAGGGGAAATGTTGATGAAAAGCAAAATATTTACACTTCCTTATTAGTTGCAAGGCATAAAACACCAGTAATTAGTAATTACACAGTGGAGAATTCAGGCAACAAGTTTAACCAGAAGATCAAAATAAATCATTAATGAGGATGCTTCTATGTGATAATATAGGAAGAATGCAGTATCACCTATTCTTGACAGTATTTTGGACAACAATGTATAATCTTGATTTAATCACAGGGAAGCAAGAGAAAAAATGAGAAAAAAAATTTAATGGTATGGGAGACTATATTCTTCAAATATGTCAATGTCATAAAAGACAAAGAAAATTGGAGGAAATTTTCCAAATTAAAAGAGGCTAAAAGACATGATAATTTAATGCAATGCCTATCCCTAGAGTAGATTCTGTAATAGCTGGGATGGAAATGTAATCATTGGGATGGGAAATAATGTGCCACAGGGCACATTATTGTTTTATATTACTAGACCAATTGACAAAATTAGAATTTGGATGATACGGTAGATAAAAATGTTATATCAATGTAATTTTGTGAAACTGATAACTGTACTGTGGTTATATGTTTCCATTCTTGAGAAATACATACTTTCACACTGTTCAGGGAAAAATATATACACATGAGAGAGAGAGAGAGAGGGAGAGAAGGAGACAGAGCAAGTGAGAGCAAGGGACAAGAAGAAAACATAAAGCAAGTAAGGTAAAAATATTAACAACAGGCAAACCTGGGTAAAGGGATAAAGTTACTTCTTATTTTTAACCTCAGAGAAAAGAAAGGAAATATAATCATGTCTCAGCTACCAGTAACAACTACAATGTCATAATAATGTAAATTTTTATGTCTATTACAGAAATGGCCAAGCTGCTATAACAAAGATATCCCAAAATATAATGGCTTAAATTAGATAGTTTATACTTACTTTGCTAACTATAAAGACCGTTTCTTCTCTTAACCATTCCCACACTTCTATAAGTAACCTCCTGCTTTAAAATCCCTTCATTTGAATAATCTGCCATGAATCTATTTCCTGCTGGGTCATTAACTGATACAGTACTTGGGGATTTGCAGAGATTTGGGGACTGGTTTGCTCACACATATTTGATGAATTCACAAATGACTTCCCTGCCGGGAAAAAATGAAACAACCAAATATGGGACATGCAATGAAATCACAATTATTAAAATTATCACTGCTGCAATGTGGGATGGAGTGCCAGTGAAGGACAAAGCTTTGAGATAGGTGACTACTGGACTTAATTTTTTGATAACAATAATCATTACAAAGATGGCTGAGTGGGCTATCTGCTCTAATTAAACACTTACAAAATTAAAAATTGAGACTTCCAACTCTCAAATCAAGACAGAGGTAGAGAACCCAAAAGCTTCTATGATGACCATTTAACAGGGTGACATTTCACAAAGAAAAAGGAAATTACATGAACTTTCTAGGGTTCATTAATCCCTGAGAATGCTAAATGCCACTTGATCCACTGGTCAAAATGAGGCATATGGAATGCCAGTAATAAGTGAAGCCTTGGCTCAGGTCTTTCTCACAAGTCCAGTGGGTGCATAGACCCATCCTGCCATTATTCTCCCACTTGTTGAATGCACAGTTAGAACAGACATATTCATTACCTGGAAGAATCCCTATATTAGCTTCTTGTCTAATAAAGGTCACTGTGCAGGCTATTATGATAAAAAGGGCTAAATGGAATCCCAAATCCCACCAAAACAGCATGCTAAATCAATACCCATCACTAAGAGAACTGCTGAGACTAGTGACACTATCAAACACTTCAAAAATGCAACAAAAATGCATCCTCATTCGATATCAACTTTGACCTGTGAAAGAGCCAGATGCATCTTGGATAATGACTATGGATTATCATAAACTGAGGAGAGATTCCAATTACACTGCTGCTATTCAAAAATATATTTATTGGAAAAGGTCTACACAGCCCATGAAACCTGGTACAAATCTATTTACCTGGCAATTACACTTTTTTAATCCAAATTAATAAAAACAATCAGAAGTATCTCCCTTTAACTGTCAAGGATAGCAGTATACTTTCACTGTCTTGCATTTGGGCTATTTCAATTCTCCTGCTCTTTGTTCTGAGACTGTGCTCAGGGACCTCAATTGATTGATATCCCAAGGAACATAATGCTGGTTCACTACACAAATGACATTGTTATTAGTCTTGATAAGCAAGAAGTGGCAAGTACCCCCCAAAAACATGAAAGCTGTGATGTTTTCAGGTAAGTCTGGAGCACGTAGGGATATCTCCTCTAAAGAAAAAATGTTGTTTCACCTTGCACTGCCTACCAAAATGGAAAATGTACAAAACTCAGAGAACCTTTGTGAATTGTGGAAGCAACACATAGCACATTCAAGTAGAGGTGCTAGTTTTAAGTAGTGCCACAGCAAGAAAGGGCTCGGCAGCTGATATAGGTTGCAATGTAAGCTGATCTGCTTATGACCCAGCATACTCAACGGTACTTGAATTATCTAGGGCAGGTAGGTCAGCTGTATACAGCCTCCAGCAACTCTAAAAAGAGAGTCCCTCCACAAACCCTGAAGTCTTCTCTCAACAAGTATTCTCCATTTGTGACAGAGCTCCTCTTTCCACCAGGCCATGGTGCAGATGGAACAACCAGCTATAGGACAAGAAGTGACTATATGACCACAGATGCCCACCATAAAATGGGCTACTTGATCTCATGAGCCATGAAATTGGGTATGTGAAGCAATATTTCATCATTAAATAGAAATCAAATATATGAATAGGAAAAGAAAACATAAATGTAATGAGCACTAGTGGCTCAAACTCCTATAGTATCTACCCTTGCTGCTTCACTGCCTCTTTCATGCCTCATGAGGAGTTCCCCATAACCAATGAATAGAAGAAAAAAATACACGGACCTCGTTTAGAGATGGGTCTGCATGATATCTTCATACCTAAAGTCAGCTATAGTATCAGTTTCCCACTCAGGGGTATCCTTAAAAAACAGTTACAAAAAGAAATTTTCCAGTAGATTTAAATTTGAACAATATATCTGGTGGTCACTTTACTGGGAATGGAAGATGACCTGGGATTTAGATTTACACTGATGTGCAGGCAATAGCTAATGGGTTGGGATTAAGTAATCAGAAAGAACAAAACTGAAATACTGGTTAAAAAGGAGGTCTAGAGGGGAGGTATATGGAAGGATTTCTCATAATGAACAATCACTGTGAAAACACTGGAGAATATGGTTCCCAGGAAAAGAAAGCTTCCACCAAAGAATACAACCATGGTTCTACTAAATTTGAAGCAAGAGAATTCTCTGGTTGAGACTCCACCACACAGGAGTGATAAGCAGAGAAGGTTAATGTACTAAAGAATGGTTGATCCTTACTTCTAAGAAGAAACTGGATGGCTGCTTTGCAATAAAAACAGGTAGGCTATGTCTAAAATCCAAGGGATTCATTGGGCTGCCTCTTAGCACAGTGTTCCTATCTCTGATAAAATTGATGGGAAACTACAGTAACCCAGTAACACAGGCCCACTAAAGACCTAAATCTTTTTGGGTATAAAAGTAAAGAATTGTGACCAACCAAAGTACTGGGAAAACTAAGGGAACATGAAATGGGTACTGGAGAGAGGAAGTTATGATTATCGGTGTCAGCCTCTTGACTAGTTACAATGGTGAAGACTGTTACAGCTAAGTATATTTTCTAGTAGTCAATTATTTCTCCCAATACACCCCTTTTCCTGCCATCTTGTATGAGGGCAGTAGTGATGGCTACATGCAACTTTGGTTTTAAATGGGAATATGGCTGAAATATTACCACATGACAATAAAGTAACTGATTGAACTTGTGTCTCATCTGTTTGGGGGTGAGAGGTTTTCATCTGAATGAAGAGGAGAAAGAAGGACCTTTCTCCATGGCCCTCTCTCTTAATAAGCCCTCAAAATAATATCATTTCCTCCTCCAGTCCCTTCACCCTAGAAGTGGTAACAGCTTCCACTGCTGATAATCTGTGCGCTTCACTATTTGTTCCCTTAACCCTGCCTACACTTCTATCAGTGATTCCTTCACTAAAATATCTTTTTATTTTATTTATTTATTCATTTATTTTTTGAGATGGAGTCTGGCTCCATCACTCAGGTTGGAGTGCAGTGGCGCCATCTTGACTCACTGCAACCTCCGCCTCCCAGGTTCAAGCGATTCTCCTGCTTCAACCTCCCGAGTAGTCGGGATTACAGGCACTCGCCACCACCCCCAGCTAATTTTTGTATTTTTGTAGAGACGGGGTTTCAGCAGGTTGGCCAGGCTGGTCTCGAACTCCTGACCTCAGGTGATCCACCTGCCTCAGCCTCCCAAAGTGCTGGGATTACAGGCGTGAGCCACCATGCCTGGCCTAAAATATCTTTTAATCATCCAAGATATGTTGTATTTCCTGCTAGGATGCTGACTGACACAAACTTATATGTGGAAATTAGAAAAGTAGTATTCATTCTGGCCGGGCATGGTGGCTCACGCCTGTAATCCCAGCACTTTGGGAGGCCGAGGCGGGCAGAATACCTGAGGTCAGGAGTTCAAGACCAGCCTGGCCAACATGGTGAAACTCCATCTCTACTAAAAATACAAAAATTAGCCAGGTGTGGTGGCACACACCTGTAACCCCAGCTATTTGGGAGGCTGAGGCAGGAGAATTGCTTGAGCCCAGGAGACGGAGGTTGCAGTGAGCCAAGATCATTCCACTGCATTCCAGCCTGGGTGATAGAGCAAGACTCTGTCTCAAAAAATAAAAAAAAGAAAAGAAGAAGAAAAGTAATAAATAAATAAGGATGGTTAATTTATAATACTTGTTACATGCAACCTACAGAGCAGCATTTATCATACCATAGTCTGCTGAACTCCTGTGGCTCCTATATGAGAACTATCTGGGGTACATTAAAAACGCATATTCCTGAGCTGTACCCCAAACTTCCCAAATCTGAATTTCTCGAAGTGAGGTCTCAGAAATAACACTTTTAGTAAGCCCAGAGAAGTCTTTGTACACTAAAATGTAAGAACCACTGTTCTAGATAGAGAGCAAGGTTCTCAAAGTATGGTTCCCCAAGCCAGCAGTATTGGCATCACCTGGAAACCTGTTAGAAATGCTAACTCTGGGGCCTCATGCCAGTCCTACTGAATCAGAAACTCTGGAGAATGGGGCCCAGCAATCTTTGTTTCAATAAGCCTCCCAGGTGATTCTGGTAGACACTAAAGTTTAAGAACCACTATTCTAGAGTTTTGTCTCTTATCTCTATAGCAAACGTGTAGTTTTTATCAGCCAGCATGTATTCCCAAATTCTATGTGATTCAAATATGACTAACTACCTTACCTACCCCTACCACCTACCAAAGAGCTGAGGACTTAACCAAGACGTGGGCCCGCAGAGTATACCATCCTCTGACACTAGTGGTGGGCTCCAGAATTAGCATACGACCCAAGCTGGGCCACTTGGAGCCCTTGGCAAATCCTTGTTGGTCAGAGTTATTGGGGGAGCCCCTTGTTTTCCACTGGAGTTACTAAGCTGGAGGCTGACAATGGGTAAGGGAAACCAAGCATGGGACTGAGTACTTTATGGACATTATCTCAGATGCTGATTCTTTCTCCAGGTAAGTTAAGTTTTGGATGATAATAGGAGAGCCATGTTGATATGGTCTGGACTTGAGTCCCCCCCAACAAATCTCATGTTGAATTGTAATCCCCAGTGTTGGAGGAGGTGCCTGGTGGGAGGTAACTGGATCATGGGAGCAGACTTCCCCCTTGCTGCTTTCATGATAGTGAGTGAGTTCTCATGAGACCTGGTTGTTTAAAAGTGTGTACAGCACCTCTCCCTTCTCTCTCATCCTCCTTATCCAACCATGTAAGACGTGCCTGCTTCTCCTTCACCCTCCACCACGACTGTAAGTTTCCTGAGGCCTCCCCAGCCATGCTTCTTGTATAGCCTGCAGAACCATGAGCCAATTAAACCTTTTTTCTTTATAAATTACCCAGTCTTGGGTAGTTCTTTATAGCAATGTGAGAATGGACTAACACACATGTATAATGTAAATGGCTCATATTCTGTCACAAGATAAGCCAGGCTTCCTAACTGGAGACAGAAAATTGGAACCTGAGATTATTAACATCTCTAACAAACACTGGTTAAAACGCTCATACAGAAGAAGTTTGTGGGCAAGCACAGCTTTTATCTTCTCTTCTTCCAAAAATAATACTAGAATGATAATAATCCTAGCATCTGCCAAAGTTAAAAATGCCCCCATTCTCTGAGCAAAACCATTATTGACAGCAATGAAAACGAAATTGTAGGAAACTGAGACAGAGCCCTGTCAAACACTGCCACTCTCCTTATAATTCCCAATTATTATGCCAAGTTCTCAGATATTACTCACCCTGATACCTACCACATGCCCAAATGTGGGATTACTCAACTGTCTGAACATTCACTGGGTCCCAGAGGTGAAATAACTCAACTGTGGAGGCAGACAACCAAGCTTTTCACCCATGACTTACAGCCGAGCTTCTGTAATCATGACCTGGCAACCATTCTGACCCCCTTTCCTATTTTACACAGGACAGAAAATAAGAGCCTTTGGAGAAAGCCAATCACATATTCTTTTACCTGACTAGTGACTCTACGGACAAGTTTTTCCCTAACATTTTCTAGAAACATTATATCAAAAGGGCAGGCATGACTTCCTGCTTTAAGGTGGTGAATTAAAGACTCTGTGTCCCCTTCTCTCAAATAAAAAAAAATTGCCCCAAAACAACAAAGATAAAAGAAACAAACATGAGCTTCTTCAAAGAAATCAGACCTGTGATAAGCCTACCCACAGTCTGTGAAAATGGAAAGTGAACAAGAAGAGGTAAATGATACCAAAGAGTAGAGTGAGGTCAACCCTAAACGCTTAAAGAGAAATATACTGATTCACCCCACAGAATTCTGAAAAGGCTCAGGAAGTAAAAGCTCTAGGTACCACAGAAAGTGGGAAGAGGTAGGATCTGAAAACAGAGGAGCTGTTTAAAAGTCTATGGAATTTGTGCTCGCTTTGGCAGCACATATGCTAAAATTGGAACAATACCAGAAAGAAAAAAAACTAACAATAAAAATAACAAGTCTATGGAAATAAACAGATACCCAGGATCCTTCCTCCACAGGAAACAGAAAGTACATATTCTGAAGAGGGTAAACTAAACAAGGAACTCCAGATTAGGGGGACATCAGGCATAGAAGAGCATGGGAATGGGGCAGGCACCTGAAAATACATGAAGAAAAAGTCTTCATCCTGATAGTCAACCCAAAACCTCCTTCCTCACCCAAGTCCAGAATACATGCAACCATGCCCATGGTCCCCAGATAGGAGTGAAAAAAACCTCTAGAGAAAGAAAATAACCTCAGGAGAAAAGACATACAACTATTGTTATTGGAGTCCCCAATAAAACAGCCAGCTATCCCCTAACTGTCCTAAAGTAAAAGTAAAGCCCACCAGTAGACAAACCCAGGCCCCTGTCTCCAGGCACATACAGCTTACAGTCAGCCTTTATTGTATGACTGTCAAATAGAAATTGATAGCCAATAAAGCTAAGCCAGCTGTTCAAAAATCCAACCCACTTTCACAGTGCTCAATTTTTCTACTGATTCATCCTCAAATAAAAACTGACCAGAAATATGAGGAAAACCTGCAATAAGAAAAGCCCAAGAAAAACAAAAGAGCAAAATAAAATTACTCCAGAACAAAATGAGATCATTAAAAGAAGAAAATTGGGTGCTGGGGCAGGGGGATTCTTTGTCTCCAGATGACAGGAAGGTCTCCAGGAACTAGAAAAAAACTGACAGATTCAATAGTATGAGTGAAAGCCACGAAAACCTTGAGGAATTGTAAGGCAATATAAATAAATAAATGTGTTTTAAAAATCCACTAAGATCATTTTCCTTTGAGTAGCACAGGACATTGGATTCATAAAAGGACACTGGACTTATGTGATCTTAGTACTCTACAATGAATAATATTTACATAATTCAAACAAAGTATGTGATAACTTCTATAATGATGAGAAGTCATGGAAGATTTAAGTTATAGTTACAGACCAGCATGTAAACATTATCAGCTTGGACAATGTAAGAATAAAGGTAGAGCAGACAGAGGTTGAGAGACTTAAATCAGGGAGAAATAACAGTAATGATAAAGATAGCCAATGTCTTCATTTTATAAAATGTAGAATCAAGGGGTTGAAAGTTCATAGAACAAGAAATAGAAGTTAAGTATACTGTTTGAACGTGCACAGGTGACCAGCAACAGAAATGAGAACAGTGATATAATTGGAAGGAGGATAAGAGAAAGGAAGTGTCAATAATCAAAACCTTTACCACTGTGGTACATCAAAATTTAAATAGGATAAATCCAAAAATAGGGTGTGATCATACAATCTAGAGATAAGGAGTTAATCATCAGAAAAAATAAAGGCATCCGTGACTCATATTAGAGAGTAGAGAGAATAATGGGGAAAGTGAGGCCTTCACATGCTTGTCTGTATTATTTGACTTTTTATTTTTATCAAATTAACTACACATGGTTAGAAGTTATTTTGAATGTTTCTGAGCTCTTGCAAAGCTTAAAATAAATGGTTTATTTTTAAATGTATAACAATATACTGTATCTTGCTAACATACTTCTAACATCCCTCTCCTTCTAAGATCTCATCGCCTAAAACTTCATCCTTATTTTCTAGCAGCCCTGCAGCAAATTGAACCATGTTTAAAAGTCTTTTAAATTATCCCACCTTCATTTAAAATTGCACATAAATGTGTGTGGTGCATAATCGTTTCTAAGTTTTGAAGGAGAGGAGGAGGAAAGGAGAGTAAGTATAACATTAAAAAATAGACTTGCTGAAAAGTCAAAAAGTTGAGGACTGACTTCTACACTTGTAGCTTGCTTCAATAACTGTATGATAAATACAAAGAGCTCAACTATTCCATAATAAGCCCTATATAAATCCTAAAACTCTACCATGATATATTAGCCTTTAAAAGCCAGAAAAACAGAGCTATTGCCAGTTAATCTTGAAACTGGGGGAAATTTACAGGAAATATGTTTCAGGCATATTAGAGGTCCCTAATTTTAGTGTCTTCATTAACTGAGTAACCCATTAGGCCCAATGCCTACTGACCAACATCATTTGTCAAACTTACATTTATTCCAGTATAATTAATACAAACTGATTCCCCAACAGATAATCTATTCTACATAATGACATCAAAACAATATGGTTTTCAGGAAGTTGGGCAAGAGAAGCAAAGAAAGAATAAGGGATGAATGATGGAGCCAATTTCCCAAGTTTAAAAAGAATTTGTCACCATCTTTCAAAAGAAAAGAACCATTGATTGGGTTCCCAAATTATATTATGTGTTGATCAATTCAAGAATAGCCTAATACTGCTGAGAAAACCACAGAATAACAGAATTTTGAATAATCTTTCATTGAAAGGCAAAAGTTAAACATCATATTCCTTATGAGAACTAGCAACAGTAGACATATTAATAGTGCTAGGCACTGTTCCTAATATATCAGGACCCACATTAAAAGCACTGCTAAAGTCTAGAAATGGTCATAACAAATCTTTCAACCTTACAGCATAAAAGTCAGTTGATAATTTCTTTGTCTAACACCTAATAAAATTTATTCTTCCAAAATTGTGGAAAAGCTAAGCACAGTCCTCCCTTATTATAAAGTTTCCTGTTACAAGGTTGCATGGTTTACACATATGTTCTACTTTATTATTGAAAAAAAAAAAAAAAAAGTCCTCCTTATAACACCCTCTTTGTTGTAATACTCAACATACTTTGCTTCCGGGCTGGATATATAATGAAAGCAAAATGAATTCAGACAGATTGTTGAGGGAAAAAAAGCTAGTTTCTTTTTAGTATTCTTTCTTAAGTCTTTTTTCTTTCCTTGTAGCTTATCATCATCTCAACATTTTGTTCCCACTTAACATTTTCCTTTTATTTTTACATATTTCCCTTGGTAAATGAAAGATGATAGATTGTTAAAAACAGTTTGTACCACCTTGGAAACATGTACTTTTAATATACCAATCCTGCCTTCCAAAACCTTATGTAAATTTCATCTTTAGGACAATGAAGTGTATAGGACTTAATCAACCAGCTGAAAGAAGCCATATGAAATCTTAATTTTCCACTCACACATTTTATGTTCACAGTCTTCTAAAATAATGAATATAACTTTCCAAATTAAATTTAGGATTACATCTCAGTTATTGTTTCCATATTAAATAGTACTGTCTTATTTTAGCCAAGATCTAGAAATGCTGATTTAAAAGGTTCATATTCACAAATTTCAATAAAAGAAAATTTGATTTTAAAACCCAGCTCATTTTTAACTTAGGTAGAAACATAATTGAAATAGTAATATAATATAGGTGAACTTGTTCTGATGCCAAGCTTTACCATTTCTGATATTCTAAGTTGGCCAGAAGTGACTTAAATTATGTACAATATGAAATACTGAAGATACAAATTAGTAATTCTTTGAAGTTTCAGGTAACACATATAAATGCATTTTCTACAAAAGCATGCTTTACCAATATTAGAACTCTAGTCTCAACTATTCTTGGGTGTCATAAAAATTTGTATAACAAGAAAAAAAGATTTGCGGAATTTTTTAACAGGTGTAATTTAAAAATCATTTTTACACTTGTTATGATACTTTTATTTTTGTATTTGTCCAAATAAATAATTATATAAAGATCTTAATAGCTTTATTCACATTGGGGCCCAAAAACTGGCAGAAACTACTCAAAGATCCACAAAAAAAAAACCTCCTTAAATTTTATATATCTAGTATATCCTATAATCAGAAGTACCAGTTTACTTTAAAATATATTTGACATGCTAGAGTCAACACAAGCATTTGCTTTTCATATTAAGCATTAATATATATCTTTATTTTGTGCTACAGAATTTAAACCTCAAAGCAAGTTTCCACATAGAGACTGGAAAAGGGTGGCTGAATCAACTTAATTTAAGAGAGACCTGGGGGAAGAGAAGATTGTTCATTTCTCATGGCAATGTGTTTTGTAGATGCATTTGTGAAACTGCTGGAAGCCTTTATATTGCAGTGTCACTTGAATACAGTAGTTCATGGTAGCCATTTTCCTTCTCAATTGAGTAGGATATTTAACAGCTTCGTTACTCCACTGTTTAAAAAGGGACCATGGTGGAAAGATATATATGGATCAAAAATGGTTGTCAAATCCTATCAAGACCACCACATTTAACCATCTTCTTGTCAAAGGCAGTACTGACCACAGGCATTACCTTAAAGCTTTTCCAGTCTTGGCATTTAGCTATCATGAAAGAAATTCTTATTTTTTTTCAAACAACACTAAGAAAGTTCAAATTTTCTTCTTAGTCTTTCCCTCTCTTAGCAATAGCAGGCAAGGAGGTATTTAACCAAATTTTGGTAGGGTATGTATAATGGGAATCGGAACTTACCTTTTAGAAAAAGTAACAACTTTAAATGATCATGTAAAAAACGAATCTGCAGACTACTGGGAACTCTCTTTATAATCTTCCCCCAGGAACTAAGGGTTTTATGCAACATAACGTACAGGAAAACACTATTTGAAAGTAACATTATTTTATAGGTCTTGGACCAGAGATTTTATAAATGAATGCCATATATATAAGAAAACCCAACACAGGATGAGAGTCAATCCTACTATCCCCTTGATCTTCCGACTTCTCACTATGGATCCATAAAAGATCTTAAAAACAAATGAGGGAAGTTCTCCAGTATTATAAAACACCTACACTTTAATGCCTAGGCAAGGAACGGGAGCCAGTATACCACAGAGATTCTTCTCTAACATTACACTCTAACATTTCAACCATATGTATGAGAAAATAGGGGCCATATGGTTCACTGGTGAGACAAGGGCTATCAAAACATTATCCATTGATTCCCTGTGAGGAAAACAGCGTTAATCTTTTATTAGCACTAACACTCCCACACAAAAAAGCAAGGCTGTGTTCTGGCTGTTCATTCACCCCAGCTGAGCATATCAGTTCACTCTCTGGATGGCAATCAAAGAAATCACACAGCTTTGGGAAGCACAGCCTCTCAGCAACCACATGTGGCCACTAATACATTTTCTTGGCAGATAAGAAAAAGGCTCCAGTTCAGACAATTAGAAGTTATTTGAAGGCTGAGGATCTGATTATCTAGGATTGTCTCAAGATGTAGCAAAATATCAGAGTGGAGAGGATTTTTTTTTAATTTTTTAAAATTAAAATTAAAAAGATGTGGCAAAAGGCGACGGACTTATCCTTTAGTTCACTATTTTCTTTGGCAGGACTTTTATTCCAAAGAATTCCTGAATTTTTATTTATGTGACAATATAATCCCATACGAGCTTATAGAAGTCATTTTATGATTTAAAAAATATTCCACTATGCTCATATATATTATTGGTAAAAATCCATTCACTTCCTTTACTAACAGTTATAGTCCAAACATACTGAACCTTTTATATACAGTATTTTTTTCCACCACAGTCACAAACGTGAGACTACTGTGCTGTCAGATCTCCATAATCCATACTGTGCCGATATTATATCTAGACTCTGACATCAAATTTTCCTTGGTAAAAATTCTACTTTTCTCAACTTCCATTTGACTGAAAAAACAATCAAAGTAGAAAAATTGGAAGAATTAAAGGAAAATGAATTTTCACAGGACACAGAGAGAAGATAAAAGTGTTAAAGATGAAAAGATGTATCTTTTACACTAAACATTAGAGAATTTAAGCAATTCTTTAAAACAAAAACGTTTTGATTTGTGGACATTCTCACAAATACTCGATAGTTCTGAATACCACATTCCAAGCTAAAAAGTAGGAAGAGTAATCTATAGAAACACTGTTGCAATTAGATAACAAAGTGTATTTCTACTAGTTATATACACGCCTATCACCAGCATATTAAGAAATAATGTGACTAAGGGTGAACCCAGGAGGCCCAAGTTACTCACCCTCACTTTACCACTATGGGAGACAGTGGCTACCATGACCCATGCCCTGTAATAGATACTTTAACACATTTGTTAAAGAGGAAAACAAAACTTAGAAGTTGGTTAGAATAATGGAACTGAGTTAACATGTGTTCTAAAACATAACCCCAAAGTCTAAAGTATATAACATCAGCCCTGCCCAATCACAGGTCTATTTTGGTTCAATAATTCAACAAACACTTATTTAGCACCCACTCTGTGCCAAAGACTGTGAAAGATACTAGATACGCAGTGATGAACAAAAGACACAGTCCCTGCCCTCAGTAAGCTTATAGAAAAACCTCACTCTCATTCCTTTCTCAGAATACACAGACCTTCTCTCTAACTAGGAAGGCAATTAAATAATAGGTAATATATCAGGAAGAACATGAGCTTTCGAATCAGATAGCTCTGGATTCAAATCAGATAGCTATGCCTGGGTGTGTCTGGAGAAACACCTTTATCTTCTCTGATCTCCAGTCTCCCAGTATGAAAAAAAATGGTGATTATGTTATCTCACTGGGCTAAATGCAATACCACAACATATAGAAGAGAATAAATTCTAGCTCTCTCTCCACATAGTCTTCTCTATAAATAAATATAAAAATTCCTGCTAGATAATCAAGCTCCAGGAAACAGAAACATCAAAAATCTGTATGGAAGAGAAGTTTTCTAAGCTTAGAAGAAACAGAATAAAGTATACAAGAAAGGAATGATCTGACCACATTAAAACACTTACACAATTTAAAAGCCAAGAACAATCTGGAAAAAAGATATTCACATCAAATACAATGAAATTAATTTGTATGAAATAAGTCTACCAGAATTATTCAAACAACTGAACTGTTGAATCCACAGAAATTTTTATGATGAACATTCGTTTTTCAAATCCAGCATTGGGATTAGTTTTAAAGACCCTTTAAAAAATGTAACTTCGTGGATTAAACAAATAAATAAATATGTAAATTACAGAAAATAGCAAACATACACCAATGGCAATGAAACCAAAGAAAGAACACAACTTCATACCACAATCTTTAAAAAATGGTGACCATAAAGCAGATGTTTCCAAGAATCTTCAAGATTTGGTGCATTTTGTGAAATTGCTAAGTTCAAACTTCACATAAAGAGGAGGAGGGGTGAGGCTGTGAATAAACCAAATTCTGAAAATTTCACTAAAACTCTCAAATTTATAGGAAGACAAATCCAGGAAGAGGGGGGTGGGGGATGTAGACGGCCCAGAGAAATGGAAATGCCCATAATACCGTAAGTTCTACCTTCGCCACATTCCTTCTGGTCAGAAAAGAAAAATACAGATTTTATCATTTTGGTACTTCCTCTGCAAAAAGAAAACAGCAGGAAAGGCCATAGACCATAAAAAATAGCAGCCGAGCTAAATAAATATCTCCAGCAATTCTGACGATGAGTAGGAGAAGTGGAAGACGGGCAAGAGGAGGAATTGCCACGTGAAGCCTCACACACCCCCACAGAGGACCAGAAGCAAAGTAGGGGGTGGCGAATGGAAACAGCTTCTAATGAAATACAAACAGGGGAAGCAACAAATGGCACTGACTCAAGGAAACCTGATGAGTAGTGAGAGAGAAGATCCAAAATCTAAGAATATCACTCAGCCTTCCAAGATAACAGGTTACAGACCAACCAGGTAGTGTGACAATAATTCAAAATGCTTAGCAAAACCACAAAAGAGAGGGTTGAAGCCAAATCCTCCCATAAGGCTACTACAGACAACCCTTCTTCCTCCCCATATCTTCTCCACTGTCCCCAGATAGGTGATAAGCAGACACACTGCATGATATCCAGCCCTCAAAACAGCATGTCAGGAAGGAAAACAAACTCCTCTCTGATTGGGTAGGAAAGAAGGCAAGAAAAATTCACCAGCACCATGGTGAATGTCTGGGCCAGACAGAGTGGGCCAAGCTTAGCTTGAGCAAGGTAAAGAGGCTGGCCTGGCAAATCCACAAACATACTACAAAAACAAAAAAGGCAGACAGACGGAGAAGGGAAGACAATATGCAAAAGACAGATGAAGAAAAACAGAACCAAGAATCAGAACAAAGCTCTCTAAATACATTTCACACTACTAAGCAATTTAATAAGAATATGAATTAAACAAAACAAACACACAGTGACAAAGTGATATGGGAGGCTAAATAACTAAAACAACAAAAAAAAAACCCAAACAAAACCCTAACAGACAGATATATAGATATATATAGGAGATACCACATTACAATTGAGGGGCAGTTTGTTAACAAGTGAGAAATGGTTACGGTATCATTTACCAAATCTCCAACAACCAGTGAGTCATGTGACCAGTGAGTCACAGCAACCTAAATCCACATAATATGGATAGGATGTAAAGGGACAGATCTAAAATGATTGTAAGAGACTACTTGCTACGGTCTGAATGTCATCCAAAATTCCTATGAAAATTAATTCCCATTGTGGTGGTATTGAGAGGCGTGGCCTTTGGGAAGTGATTAAGTAATGAGAGCTCCACCCTCATGAATGGATTAGTGCCTTGTAAAAGAATGGAGGGAAGTAGCTCAGGCCCTTTGCTCTTCTGCTCCTCTGTTCTTCCGTCATGTGAGGACACCAAGGTGGTGCCATCTATGAGGAACAGGCCATCACTGCACACTGAACCTGCTGACACCTTGATTTTGGACTTCCCAGCCTCCAGACCTGTGAGAAATAAACATCCGTTCTTTATAAATTACCCAGTCTCAGGCGTTTTGTTACAGCAACACAAATGGACTGGGACACTACATGTCAGGAAATCTCAGGTTTAATGGAACAAAAGTCATTTACAAGCATTATTCCAAGTATATAGACTGAAAAAGTAACCTGAAAAGCAAGTTAGATAGAATAAGCAGAAAGCTTACGTGAGGTTCAAGAGGTCTTTCCCAGAATGTAAAATGTGCACAGTTTTTATATTATTCTATATATTTTTGCCATCTTAAAGGAAAGACAAGTTTTGATTTCAAGTGCACGAATTGTAGGTGAAACGTATCCATCACTAAACATTTAGGAATATCTTATAATATGTCACTTTTCCTATTTGCCACTTGACCCAAATCACACAGGTTTTTTTCTGTCTTCTAGTAAATCCATATGTTTTTAATTAATATAAAATAAAGACCAATATTGAATAAATTATTCAACTGACTTCAAGCTATATGCATATAAAGTAAAGGCTTTTCCATTTAACATTTATTGTCATACCTTGCTTGCATCCCATTATACAGCACCAGACTTGACATGATAAATATACTTTTTCACTGGTTGGGCCCTTCAGGTGGTAAGATGGCTAAATTCCAGAAACTGTAAAATTACTCTAAAATTACTCAAGTTGGAACATTCTGGATTATATTCTACTGTACACATATATGTTTTCAGTGGTTGCATTTGGGAGGTGGCGCTCAATCATTTACTTTTTTTTTTTTTTTTTTTACTGGTCCATATGTTTTAAATACGCCTCTGTGAACAAGACTTTTATAACAAAGATATACACATCCTCATGTGAAGAATACTGAAAGTGAGGAAAAGATAAAGTAAAAATCCTGACTTAGATTATTTCAAGTTTCAATCTCTTCTGTAAATAAATTGAGGCATGCCCCCAATTTTAAATATCTATGCATACCAAGCCTAAAATCATGACAAACGGTTTTGCAAAGCATTCAATTAAATTCAATTACAACAAATCCTCAAAACACAAACAAACATTTCAAGCAATTATCCCCACACAATGTACCAGAATGAGGCTGCATTCAGCCCAGGACAGAGCGCATCCTTTAACTGCTTAGGCCCTGCGTTCTTCAACCCACATACACACCTGAGAGCACACTCTCAAATCGCCACTGCTGGCCTCTCCTGTCAGTTCTAAGGTAGTACCACAGGGAGGTTCTAGGAGAGAAAGTGAAACCAAAAGCAAGGTGGATATTTACACTTTTTTGGCCACCCAGCACCTATTTCACTCTCTTTCGTTAAGGCTATAGAACCAAGTTAAAGGTGATCCCTTTATATATTGACCCCATGTTGTTTACTTCTTCATTCAGACTGACCATTAACTCAAAGCCCACGGATACCAAATTCAAATTTTTATATCAATTGCTTTAAACATAGCCCAAATAATGATATTTTCAGCCATTTACAGAGTGCCTGTTTTGCATACCCTGAAAAACTGCACCCAACATCCACTAGCTACAGGTAAAACAAACCCTGAGCATGTAAAAGACTGTATATTGCTGCTGCCCTCCCCAATCTTGCTTCTTGGCAACCTGGACACCTAAGCCCCACTCTGAGTCCTGTTTCCCCAGAAAGCTCCCCTGACCTCTGCCCCTTCTGGGTGGAGGACACCTCACTCTCTCTGGAAGGTCTCTTGCTGTAAGGGACCTCCTCTTGCATGCAATCCTGCCAAAGCACTACGCAAATAAAGCTTATTGTGTTCTACTGCCATCTGATAGCCATGTCTTTTTTCTTGATCACCCCCAAAATCCTCAGATTCGCCACAGTTAATTATTCACTGATATTCCTCTGAAAATCCACCCCTCTCCCCTCTCCACTCTTACCCTTAGTGGTAAGAGGACTTCCCACACCTGTGGCTCAGGCTCAAGTTTAATCACATTCCTTTGGTGGCAGTGATTGGTTGAGAGACGGCCCAACCAGAACCTATGAGTTGGAAACAGACTTCTGTTGAGCCTTCTTGGAGGAAGGAAGACCCTCTTTTACATGGATTAGAATGTGACAATTAAAGATTTAAAGCTGCTATAGCCATCATGTAACCAGGAGGAAATAGCCTATCCAAGGAAATGGAAGCAAGAGATGAAAAGAGAGAAACCAGATCTGATTATAGAGAAGGCTCAAGTGACATTAGCCAGTCAACTTCCTATTCCTGCTTAAGCCAACTGTCAGTTGCAACCAAGGGAGTCTTCAGTTTTACCAAAGACAAGGTTGGAAAGAGAACAAAAGTACATCTAAATCCACATGAAAAAGCAGAATTATGGCCTCTGCAGGAAATGGGAGGTTTGGGTTTTTGATGGTAACATTTAACTCTTGAGTTGTGTGTCACCAGGTAAGCTCAAAATATAAATATTCCCATGTATTCTCTACTAAAAATACAAAAAGTTATCTGGGCATGGTGGCGGGCACCTGTGGACCCAGCTGCTCAGGAGGCTGAGGCAAGAGAATGGCATGAACCTGGGAGGTGGAGTTTGCAGTGAGCCAAGATTGAGCCACTGCACTCCAGCCTGGGCAACAGAGCGAGACTCAGTCCCCACCCCCCCAAAAAAAAAAAAAAAATCCCCATGTAAAACAAAGCTCTATAATCAAGAAAAGAAATTTTTTAAAGGAAAGCAAAGAAGTTTAAGACGTTGATAAAGATAAAAATTGAAGAAAGAGCCAGTCACGGTGGCTCATACCTATAATTCCAGCACTTTGGGAGGCCTAGGCAGGCATATTGGCTGAGCCCAAGACTTCAAGACCAGCCTGGGCAACATAGTGAGACCCTGTATCTATTTTTTTTTTTTTTAAAGACAGAGTCTCACTCTGTCACCCAGGCTGGAGTGCAGTGGCTTGATCTCGGCTAACTGCAGCCTCTGCCTCCCAGGTTCAAGCGATTCTCTTGCCTCAGCCTCCTGAGTAGCTGGGACTACAGGCACATGCCACCATGCCCAGCTAATCTTTGTATTTTTAGTAGAGATAGGGTTTCACCATGTTGGCCAGGATGGTCTCAATCTCCTGACCTCGTGATCCGCCCACCTCAGCCTCCCAAAGTGCTGGGATTACAGGCGTGAGCCACCACACCCAGCCTCTATTTTTTTTTAATTAAAAAAAAAAAAAAATTGAAGAAAGAACCAGATGGTGCTGTAATGGTGATAATTTCTAATAAAGTATTTCTTTTCCTTTTCTTTGTTTTTTCAAAGGTCCTGACTTTTAATCTCATGAAGTATTAAATAGGCTTTTTTCCCATAAACCACATATTTATTATGAAAAGAAGGCAATAATTAAACAGGGCTATAAAGCACAAATTACGTGATGAGAAACAATGCTTTAAATTATAGGCACATCATAATTAAAACAACATAATTTTAAAAATAAAAATGGTGGCCAGGCACGGTGGCTCACACCTGTAAACCCAGCACTTTGGGAGGCCGAGGTGGCCGGATCACAAGGTCAGGAGATCGAGACCATCCTGGCTAACACGGTGAAACCCCATTTCTACTAAAAATACAAAACATTAGCCGGGCATGGTGGCGGGCACCTGTAGTCCCAGCTACTTGGGAGGCTGAGGCAAGAGAATGGCATGAACCTGGGAGGTGGAGTTTGCAGTGAGCCAAGATTGAGCCACTGCACTCCAGCCTGGGCAACAGAGCGAGACTCAGTCCCCCACCCCCCCAAAAAAAAA
>NW_016809622.1:1534475-1539288 GCF_001698545.2 Rhinopithecus bieti
CTTACTAAGTTAAGTATATGCAGCTGTTGATTTTAAAACAATATTTTTTTCTTCACTCTACCACTGGCTTTGTGTCAATCAATATTAATGCTGTCCTTTTCCAAATATTATTTTGAAATGGAAAGTTTGTGTTTTTTTTTTTTTTTTTTTTTTTGAGACAGAGTCTTGCTCTGTCGCCTAGTCTGGAGTGCAGTGGCGCGATCACCACTCCACTTCCTGGGTTCAAGCCATTCTCCTGCCTCAGCCTCCCGAGTAGCTGGGACTACAGGTGCCCGCCACCACACCCGGCTAATTTTTTGTATTTTTAGTAGAGATGGGGTTTCACCGTGTTAGCTAGGATGGTCTCGATCTCCTGACCTTGTGATCCACCCGCCTCAGCCTCCCAAAGTGTGGGGATTACAGGCATGAGCCACTGCGCCCAGTCAAGTTTGTCTTAACTAGGTAAAATACCATGTTAACAACCATTGGAAATTTTAGTAACACAACGAAACAAAAATAAGTGAAAATCTGGCTAAAATATCATTTTGTTCTTTTTTTCAAAAACAAGTAGAGTTCAAATTACCAAAACAAATAAATTCCACCAATATTACTAACATATCTTAAATCTATTAAAATCTACCTTTTCAAAATTGATTTAATATATGTCCAAACTGTAACTTGTTTGTGTTTATTTTGCAAGCATTAATTTGTCAAGAGCATGAAAAACAAAGATAAACTAATATTTTATTAGAACCCAGAATCACATATTCCTTCAAAAAAGCAGCTTAGATTTAAATTTTAAAAAACAACAAACATTTTTAACTTCAAACACACTTCCCCACTGCAAAAATAAATAAATAAAAGCCCAATACAACCAATTAATATTACAATTTTTGAAGAAACTTTAAAATTTTTTTGTACTTTTCTTACAAACCAAAACACCAACCAGAAAAATAAAACTGAAAAAGCAAACATATGACCCAGAAGTTACTTAACATATTTCCCACAATCTGTGAAGAATCAAAGATATGCACTTAACTTTAGCCAAACCAAACTATACTCCATTCTGATAGGATAGTTTTTTCTGAACTGGGGAGGAGGTAAATTCACTCACAGCCCAATCAAGGAGGCAGTTTAGTGTGACTAACACCAGAAACTTCCAGATGCAGAGAAGTTGGGTAGGAATCCTCCCTCCATCACTCACAGTTACTTTTTCAGCCTGTAAAGTTCTTAGAACACTGCCTGATACAAAATAAGCATTTTGCAGACATAGGGCTATAGCACACCTCTAGATCACTGCAGCTTAGCATTACCTGGAATATTACTGGAAATTCAGAATTTAAGGTCCAATTTCAGACTTACAAGAGTCAGAATCTGCATTTTAATCATGATCCCCTTATAATTCAAATGTAACTTAAAAGTTTTAAAAAGTTAAAAGGTTGAGAAGCACAGCTAGAAAGCACTTTTATATTACATTCTGTTATCTGTTATAATTAACTGTCTTTTAAAAACCCACTCCGTTGTGCAACTCGAAGAAGTTAATATTTATTTTTAATAAAAGGCAAAGCATTATCATGGAATCAACATTCCTCCATTAGTGATTTCTTGTCATACCTTATTCTAAGGCAGCAGCAACTAAGGCCAAAAGTTATAGAGGACTGCCATCTAGTGTTAATTCATTTTGATGCACACACAAAATATTGCACCCCTCTTCTCCCACTGTCTTTCCATACTTTAAATAGCACATTTTCTTAAAACAGTGTTGGGCTTTAGTTTTGTTTAATTCCTTTATTGAGACATGATCACCAAACAATAATTCCATAAGATGCCATATGAAATAGAGGAAAGTAGAAAACAAGGATTTTTAGGTTTCTTTTTTAAATAAGATCAACTACAGGGAAGTTTTCCAATTAAAAGAATCACCCACTCCCTCCTAGAAAGGTGCACATTAAATACACATTAAAGACATCAGGCTTAGAAAGTGGGCTTTCTTATGAAATGTACAAGTCTAGGAGTCTTACTTTCTTCTTCCTAAGTTCTATACTTTTTACAATTTATTTATACAGTATTTAAGGAAGAAAGCTACTTTCATATTGGAAAAAAAAATTTTACAAGTGTCTGACTTAATAACTCAACCTCTCCACTCTATCCTAAGGAAATAATCAGAAACGTAGATAAAGATTTATGTAAAAAGATGTTCATTCATAGCTTTGTCAGAAGCGTCGGAACCAGAGTGACTCCATCTTGAATAGGGTCTGGGTAAAATGAGGCTGAGACCTACAGGGCCGCATTCCCAGAAGGTTAGACATTCAAAGTCACAGGGTAAGACAGGAGGTTGGCACAAGGTACAGGTCACAAACACCTTATTGATAAAACAGTATGTGGTAAAGAAGTCGGCCAAAACCCACCAAAACCAAGATGGTGACCAAAGTGACCTCTGGTTGTCCTCACTACTCATTATCGCTAATTATAATACATTAGCATGCTAAAAGACACTCCCACCCAGTGCCATGACAATTTACAAACGCCATGGCAACATCAGGGAGTTACACTGTATGGTCTAAAAAGGGGAGGAAACCTCAGTTCTGGGGGAAATTGCCTACCCTTTTCCTGGAAAACTTATGAATAATCCATCTCTTGGTTAGCATATAATCAATAAATAACCATAAAATAGCCAATCAGCAGCCCTCAGGGCTGCTCTGTCAATGGGGTAGCCATTCTTTTATTCCTTCAGTTTGTTAACAAAGTTGCTGTCACTTTACTCTATGAACTTACCCTGAATTCTTCCTTGTTTGAGATCCAAGAACCCTGTCTGCGGATCTGGATCAGGACCCCTTTCCAGTAACATTTTCCTGGCCAACCATGAAATAACGGTATGATGGAGACTACTGACTCTAAGGATATAAACTGCAGAACCCACTGGCTGACTTTAGAGGCCAAACTTAGAAGATTTAAAGTCTCTCCTAAGACGTAATGGGTTAAAGGCCCCTCTTAATAAAAGCTGAGCATTCTTGACAAATGGGTTCGACACCCAACTTAGGAAGGTTAGAGTCCTTCTTGAGATTTAGGGGGTTAGAGGCCCCTCTCAGTAAAATCCCTTTTGGTTAAAAATGAATTTGGCATTATCGGATGTTAACCGCTATTCTCTCTGGATTAATCTGCCTTGCACTCTTTGCTGATGGCTGTGGGTTACAGGATTAGGCATGTACAGGATCACCAGACATGGGGAGCTTTTCTTTCTCACCAAAAGGGGAAACTTGAAAGCTGATGGGACTGCTGGAAAAGATCCCTTAGCGACTGACAAGCAACCACCTGAACTTTCGTTTAGTGTCACTGCAATGGGTGGGTCTTTCTCTGGCTTCCCTGAGCTCCTCATCTTCCCACCTCACTGCAGGCAATGCTTTTCTCCCTTCCCTTTCCTCTCTCTCTGTGTGCAAGCTGCTTGTAGGAATGGTAAATATCACTACCTCTTGCAATGTTTTAATTAATGAGAAAAAGGATTTGTGAGGCTGGTCTTAAGCTATAGCGACTCTGGGGAACTTTCTGCTATAAATGTTTTTTACTGTATTCTGTCATAAAGAGGAGTACCTCTTTATGACACATAAGCCCGCTGTTCAAGCCAGCCCAGCAAACTAGTCAGTTACAAACTTTGCTGCAGGTTCCTGAAACAAACAAACAAAAAAACTGGATGAAGTTGCCTTCTTGTTTTGTTTTAGGTCCTTGGGAGCTTGACCTTTTAAGTACATGGCAGTCCTTTCTCTTGTTCTCAGCCATCTGGAGGACAGGAATTTTGGAGTTTATGTCAGAGCTAGCTCTAAAAATTATCTCAAGCAGTTAAAAGCCTTTGCAAGCTCAAAACTGACTGCTCTAGCTCCTTCTGGGAAGGGCAATGGAAACTGTCCAATGCTGTAGCTTAGTAACTAAGGTTTATCGGTTTCACCTGTGAGGTTACTTTTAGTAAAGTTCAAAAGCCAGAAATATTACCTGTTTGGCCTGGTTAAAGTAGAGTAACAAGAGGCTTATAAGAAATTTTTTTAAAGGACACTATGGTTAAAAGTCAACTTACTTAAAAGCAGATACCCAAGTTATACGTACATTTTAAAGGCCTTTATGTTTTTTTCCTCTGCCTGGATTGTGTTTTTCTGGAAAAGGGGATTGTGTTTTTTCTTGTCAGTCAACTGAATTGTTTTTCTCCATTTTGTCTTCTTGACACTCTTGATGCACAA
Organism: Rhinopithecus bieti; assembly: GCF_001698545.2. Classification (NCBI taxonomy): domain Eukaryota; kingdom Metazoa; phylum Chordata; class Mammalia; order Primates; family Cercopithecidae; genus Rhinopithecus; species Rhinopithecus bieti. The sequence goes on from NW_016809622.1 coordinate 1,538,681, forward strand.
GAGAAGACCTAAGATAATATCTGACAGCTTGGGACACCTTAGGAAGAACGGAGGAGGTACTGCAGACTCCATTTTGGGAGGGAAAAAAAGGACTTCTGTTTCCCTCATGGAACCCCAAGAATTGAAAATAGATAGATCCCTCTCACATTTTCACTTTTGGGGTATTAGAAATTACTTCACTTTATGAGAGATTTCATGTGTAATAACAAGGTGGGAAATACACTTTGGGGATAGCTAATGGAAGTTATGGGGACACTCAGCTTTTTCCATGTTTGGATCAGAGAAGCATGCTCCTGGCCACCTAGAAGGTATGAAAATGTCCCCATCCCCTACTGAGAGATAAGACTCCCATGGGAGATGGGCTGATACCCATTCCTTCTTTGGGATCCAGGATCTGGTATAAAAATGGAACCCTTAATTTTGGGGGATCTGTTTTGCCTTCCACCTATACCTATTTATTAGGGCTAGAAACTGAATGCTTTAAAGGGAAACTTAGAAACTGGCAAATGAAAAATCTTACAACTACTGGATCTTCTTTTGTCCATGTATTTATATGTGTTGTGTGTGTGTGATGTTTATACATATATATATATATATATATATATATA
>NW_016809622.1:1539677-1554199 GCF_001698545.2 Rhinopithecus bieti
ATATAAGTTCTGATTAATTGGTTTAAAATAATAAGCACTTAAATATTGTTAAAAAAATTAAGACTATAATGCCTTTTAGTTCACGTGACTTAAGTAATCTTTGGGAAATAAAAACACAGCTTTAAAGATTATTAGTAAAATAAAGACATTTGGTCGAAATTAGGCAGGTCAGATATTAGGTTTGATAAATGCTTTAAGGTCATAAACTGCTTCTTTGACTCTTGAAAATTGTTCAACTTAACTGCTGTGGAGCCATTAGATTTTAAGTAAGGCCTGCGGACACGTGGAGTTAGCCACATCCCCTAACTATACATGAAAGAGTCAGACATTATCTGCACTTCGGTCTGGTGCCCTAGGCTCCACACTTGGTACATAATTAAAATCATGTACTTACCAGGTTTTTCACCAAAAGTTAAGTTTCTAAGAGTTAACAGTGTAACATGTAATTGAGACTACTAGAGAAGCAGTTTTACATGCAAGGTATGTAAGGAAAATGAAATGTGCTCTTAAAAAAGGATTATAAGGCATGGGAATGTGGATTTTTTTCTTTTTGCCTACTTTAGAAGGTTAAAGGGTTTTGTTTTGTTTTGTTTCGTTTTGTTTTGTTTTGTTTTGGACAGAGTCTCGTTCTGTCACCCAGGCTGGAGTGCAGTGGTGCGATCTCGGCTCACTGCAAGCTCCACCTCCCAGGTTCACGCCATTCTCCCTCCTCAGCCTCCTGGGTAGCTGGGACTACAGGCACCCACAACCACACCCGGCTAATTCTGTTTTTGTATTTTTAGTAGAGACGGGGTTTCACCATGTTAGCCACTATGGTCTCGATCGCCTGACCTCATAATCTGCCCACCTCGGCCTCCCAAAGTGCTGGGATTACAGGCATGAGCCACTGCGCCCAGTCAAGGACTGTTTTAAGTTAGATGGGAAAAAGCCGAAGGTTTGAACAAGTTGTGGAAGGTCGGTGAAGAATTAATCTTGTAAAAGACATTCTGTGCGTGAACATATTGGCTAAAGTTAAAGGTGTACTATTCTGTTTTTCCATAAATTGGACACTGGAATAAAAGCACAACAGGTTTTTCTTAGAGCACTGATCTGCTTTCTAATAACAACAAAAAAAAAGGTATAAAGGGTTATATGCAAGGTTTATAAGAATCTTATGATCAAACTAATTAAAATTGTATAGTTTTGTCCATAAGGTTTTATTAAGAATTGGGTTTGACATCAATAATGTACTAATGCAAAGGTGAAAACTGGCTTTCTGTCTCAAACAAGATTTTCCAAGTTATATTAAAAATAATAAAAGATTTGGCTGAGCATGGTGCCTCATGCCTGTAATCCCAGCACTTTGGGATTTCCAGGTATAAAGAAGTATATAGAACTGTCTCACCTATTACTCTCTAGAGGTTTGCTAGGGCTATTAGGTTCAATTTCTCATATTAGAAATGTCTTGCCTATCCTTTAGTCCCATCTGCTGGAGGCTCCTTGCACCCTTCTTGTACTTCGTCCACTCTGGCAGCTCCCCTGGAGGAGATCTAAGTCCCTCTTGGCACCAGCATGCTGGTACAAATCCCACAGCAGGATCCACCCTAAGCCATATGAGGTGAGCACGGAATCGCAGATAGGACCCACTCACTCCACACAGCAGTAGTGCTTAGTACCATTCACACAAGCAGCACCACAAGTAGGAGAGATTGTGATCATTCAGATGCACATTCAGCCCCTGAATATCGCAAGCAGCAAGGAAATACTTTGTCGCCTTTATGATGTATCTTACCTTGCTCTGTGCACAGAGTTACCTGGTTGCCGCAGTATATGAGGATCCTTTCCCCCAGGTCGCCAGCCAGTTTCTTTCTGCATTGCTGAGAGTCTGGGTTTATTTGTCACACTGGGTGGGTCCCCAGTCTCTCACCCTTAGGCTACCGCAACAAGGCAGTGGGACATGTCTCCCCACAAGAGGCAACCAGAGACCCGTTCTCCAGGGGAGACCACCAGATTGTTACAAACAAATGCTTGTTCCTCTGTGCTGAAAAGAAGAACTAGCGCTCAGATAAAGAATTTTCTCGACCGGGCGCAGTGGCTCACACCTGTAATCCTAGCACTTTGGAAGGCTGAGGCAGGAGGATCACGAGGTAAGGAGATTGAGACCATCCTGGCCAACATGGTGAAACCCCATCTCTACTAAAAATACAAAAATTAGCTGGGCGTGATGGCATATGCCTGTAATCCCAGCTACTTGGGAGGCTGAAGTAGAAGAACTGCTTGAACCTGGGAGTCAGAGGTTGCAGTGAGCCAAGATCACACCACTGCACTCCAGCCTGATGACAGAGCAAGACTCTGTCTCAAAAACAAAAAAGAATTTTCTCAGCAAGGCAATTTTATATCTATAGAAGGGTGCGACTCGCAGATGGAGCAATGGCGGGAATACACCTGAACAAGGGAGAGGAAGGGATTCTTATTCCTGACGCAGGTAGCCCCTACTGCTGTGTCGTTCCCCTATTGGCTAGGGTTGGACCACACAGTCTAAGCTAATTCTGACTGGCTATTTTAAAGAGAACAGGCTTATGAGCCAGAGTGGCAGGGTGAGCAGTTTGGTGGGAAAGATGGTTATGGAACAGGTAACTAAAGGTGACTTAAGTCAGAGCAGGCGACCAGGGTGACTGAGGTCAAAGCAGGTGACCACGATAAATCAGGACAGAGCAGGTGACCAGGGGAACAGATGTAAACTACTGATTAAAACTGGTGGAAAAGGCTATTTACTGAAACTACAAGCAAGTTAAACTTTAAAATGGAGGTCAAAGAACTGAACATACTGACAGACTGATTCTTTGAAGAGAAATTTAGAACTCACTGTATCCAACAGGGTTAACTTGATCTGATAATAAAATTAAAAGTACACTGCAATCTATATAATAGCAGTCCCCAACCTTTTTGGCATCAAGGACCAGCTTTGTGGAAGACATTTTTTCCACAGACCAGGAATGGGGAACACTCAGCACATTACATTTATTGTGCACTTTATTTCTATTATTATTACATTGTAATATATAATGAAATTATCATACAACTCAACACAACGTAGGATCAGTAGAAGCCCTGAGCTTGTTTTCCTGCAACTAGATGGTCCCATCTTGGCGTGATGGGAGGCAAGAACAGATGATCAGGCATTAGATTTGCATAAGAGCACACAACCTAGATCCCTCGCATGCACAGTTCACAATAGAGTGTGTGCTCCTATGAGAATCTAATGCACCCGGATCTGACGGGAGATGGAGCTCAGGCTAATGCAAGCAATGGGGAGTGGCCGTAAATACAGATGAAGCTTTGCTCTCTCACCTCCTGCTGTGCAACCCACTTCCTAACAGGTCATGGACCACTACACATCTGTAGGTCGGGGTCTGGGGACCCCCGCTATATAACATTTGATGTGATCTAAAGAACCACTGTTATGCTATCAAAAAACACTTTTATTTGGCCAAAGCACTTTTTTCTCATGTCATAATTTTTTTATGATGTATGGAATTTAACAATTTGCTTCTTGGAGATTCGGTAGGGGAAAGTGAATTGAAAATAGCTAATTAAACAAGGGAGGCCTAGGTTCCCGAATCAGGTCAGACAGTTTTTCAAAGAACAGTAAAAATCAGTTCTAAAAGCTGAGGAAGCACTTCACTGATAGACTCTCTTCTCATCTAAATTTCTCTCTTCATCTAACTCTAGAAACCTCCTTATTGTTCAAGTAATCCAAACATTCCTGTTACTCGAGCAGTCCTCCCACCTAACCAAGTGTTTTGTTTCATATCACTTCAGTTATGCAAAGTATTTATTTGCACATCAACACCAAAAATATCCCTGATGCTGCTTGGTATACTCAAATTCAACTATTTCTTGTCTTTGGATGTATTAATACAAAATAACTGCATTCACATAAATGAATCATACTTCCAAAATAAAGTCATTTTCTCATGTTGCTAAGGAAAAATATAATGCAACAGCTAAACAATAAACTCATAAAACATGAGTTCAGGAAGAGCTAAGATATTATAAAATCCCTAGTTACATGCTCTGCAGGTGGCACAGGAACATAGATACATACGCACACAGAGTCACACAATCACATGGGTAAGTGTCACCACCTGGCTTCCTATCCTCAATCCAGCACCACCAGCTCCTCTACCACCCTGTCATGGTGCAGGGAGAGAAGTTGGTTTGGAAATAAGAGCCCTCCCACGCCAACAGCAAGAGTGTACACAAGCAAGCACCAAGCCCTGGTGATTCTGGAAGCTCTGAGACTGAGTGGACACAATGAAGGTGGCCTTTGTGCTAATTAGAAAAAGACACCCCTCTGCCAAGGTGGGAGGAACCCAGTATCACTGAGCCAGTACTAGATAAAGGTGATGCCTTTGTGAAACATAGAAAAATCACCCCTTCCTCTGGGTAGATTTACTCCAAGCCAGAAAGCATGGCTTGATGAGCAGGATCAAGTCTGTATTTCAGCCCCACATCCCCTGCTCTTCCAGCTGCCCTGTGCAGAAACAACCCACACAACCCTGTGCAGCAGCCCTGGATATGGGTAGAGTGGAGAGAGGTGTTGGCAGCTTTATCCCGCCTATAGCAGGTAGAGCAGTGACTTCCTGACAATGAGGTCAACCATTTTTTCCACTGAGAGAGACGGTCATGTACCACAGTTCCATCACACACAAAAAAAGCTCAGTTTCAGTCAGCTTATACATAAAAGAGAAAATCTGTAGAAAAGGCAGTTTTAGAAATGTCTCTATAGACCATATAAAATGTGCTGGTTATATAAAATCAAAGACATCCAATGTTTAAAGTTTTCTTTTTTTATTACTTTGATTGGGTATTTGGTTTCCCATCCGAGTAGTAACCAGGCCCGACCCTGATTAGCTTCCAAGATCACACAAGATCAGGCACGTTCAGGGTGGTACGGCCACAGACTTGCTTGGACATTCGGATACAAAGGTTTCAATAAAATGTCTATTTTAACTCTTTCTGAGAGTCAAACCACTTAATCCTCTGTTTTATATGATCAAATATTCTAAATCTGTCACTTGAAATAGCATACTCATGATTAAAAGCAAATTACCTTTTATACCACCAAATGATCCATAGGTCATATTGCAAGCTGTTCTCTGAAGATTATGTTCATACATCAATTTCATCTGATATTGGTTCCCATGTTCCACATTACCCAAAGTTCCTAAGGAAAAAAAAAAGGATTACTTTGTATTTGTGTACACTAAAAAGTTTAATTTGTTCTCATCCACTACTCCAATTCTAAGTAATTCAATTTTAGGGAAATTATAATGGCAAAGCACTAAAATATTATGTATTGTGAAAAATTAGCATACTGATGATACAGAAAGCCAGTACAGTTAAAACAATTTACATCTCAGCTAAATTACACCATTAGACAAAATACTACCCTGGAGGACATTTTATATTCTATTTTTATTAGACAGATTATATCTGAGTAAAGTGTAATTATTTAAATAACAACAAAACCCTCTAATTTCAGCTCTGAAATAAATAAGTTATCTGCATTTATAAACACTAATAGAGCAAAGAAATGACTCAAAGTGTCTAAGAAAAAAAAATCTCCAATACTTTCAAGCAATTAATGTTCCTGCCCCAACTCTCAAAATACTCAAGCCCCTAATTTTATTCTAATTAACTGAGAAATTTTCTAAGACTTCCCTCAAGAGTAAATAGGAATTTTTTTTTTTTTATTTTTTTTTTTTTTTTTTTTTTTTTTTTTTTTTTTGAGATGGAGTCTCATACTGTCACCCAGGCTGGACTGCAGTGGTGCGATCTCCGCTCACTGCAAGTTCCAACTCCCGGGTTCACGCCATTCTCCTGGCTCAGCCTCCCAAATAGCTGGGATTACAGGTGCCTGCCACCACAACTGACTAATTTTTTGTATTTTTAGTAGAGACGGGGTTTCAACATGTTAGCCAGGATGGTCTCGACCTCCTGACCTTGTGATCCGCCTGCCTCAGCCTCCCAAAGTGCTGGGATTACAGGCGTGAGCCACCGCACCTGGCCAGAAAATGTTTTTTATTTGAAGTCTGCCAAGAAGAATCTCCTTCCAAACACAGAAAAATACTCTGCATTTAATAGACTGCATGTGCTTCACTTTCTAGTTCTTTTCAAATGAGAAAAGAGTATTTGTCTGTATTTTATAGATATAGAGCAAGAATATTATAATTAAAAGATGTGTTAGAAAGCAAAAGGATTCAGAAAGCAACTTTCTCCATAAAGAATCATCATTCGTTAATCCAAAATGTAAAAGTTAAGGAAAATTTTAAATTATCATAAAGCAAATGCAATAGTCCTCAAACTGGGTAGTACTCAATCACTAAAAACATCTAAATATATATGTATGTGTACTTATTTATTTATAAATTTATATAGGAGCATTTATTTGTTTTGGGTTTGCTTGTCCAGAAGAATTTACCAACATACACTGAGATTGTAAGAATATATTTTTATTTCCATTTTAGAATAGAAGCACCCTAAGTTCAAATAAAATTTACAGAAATTTCCCCAAAATCACACAGTATTCAAGGTAGAGAACTGAGTATTCAAACCAGACCTTTAGAATCTAAACCAAATCTTTAGAACCAGGCACTATGTATTGTATCCTGCTACCCAGTTGTCCACCATTTAACAACTTTCAGGGAATGTGGTCCTCGCACTCTGTAAAGATTTTACTCTCCATGGATCCTGTCAATGACAATTTCCCCAAAGAAAACAGTTTCAAGAATATGTCTTTTCCACTGCAGGGTATCAGAATACACCACCTCAAACAGGACTCTTTCGCATATGGATTATTCTGAGCTAAAGGCCATAGGGAACTAGTCAGAAAAGATCTAAAAACAAACAGGTCATCATTTAAAAAAGAAATCTCCATTTATTAAAAAAAAGTCTCCCTCCCTTGTATCAGGAAGAGGAGTACCCTTAGCTCTTTTCAATGGAGAAGGCCTCAACTTAAATCACCATAACAAACTTTACTAAGTAACCCTTGTTTACCACACTTTTTCTGGTCACCTTCCCATAACTTGCCTTCTGTGTAAAGAAGCCCAAAACCCATTTTCTTTCATTTCACCTAAAATGCTATGTTAGCCCAAGGTCCAACTACCCTTTTGAGTCACTCATTGTGGAATACTCCCATGTGTACATGAGCAATGCATATGTTAATACATTTCTGCTTGTTTTTCCTCTTGCTAATTAGTCTTTGGCCAGTCTAATTTATAAAGCCCCAGCTGAAGAGCCTAAGTTGAGTAAAGATTTTTTTTTCCCTCCCTTTTGCCTTTCTCAGCCTGGCCAATCATAGTAGCTGACATTCAGCCAATCATAGGAAGCCAAGTGATCAGACCATGTTCAAGCAAAGTAAATGCTGAGCTGCCAGGAATTAAGCTGTTTCTGTACCTCACTTGCATTGTCTATCCATAAATGTTGCCTGCTCATGTTGAAGAACAGAGCACTCTGAACCTCCTCTGGTGGTTGTGAGGGCTGCCCAACACCTGAGGTATTCTTTGCTCAATTAAAGTCCATTAAATTAAATTGCCTTAAGTTTGTCCTGTAATACTCAAAAGAGGAAAAATCATCAGGGGAGGATTTCTTGAATGAGAATAATTTCTACTCAGTTCCATGCCCCCCACAAGTGGTTAATTAACAGTAGTTTTTTTTTTTTTTTTTGGAGACAGAGTCTCACTCTGTTGCCCAGGATGGAGTTCAGCGGCTTTATTTCCACACACTGCACTCTGACTCCTGGGTTCAAGTGACTCTCCTGCCTCAGCCTCCCGAGTAGCTGGGATTACAGGCACCCGCCACCACACCTGGCTAATTTTTGTATTTTTAGTAGAGACAGGGGTTCCCCACGTTGGCCAGGCTGGTTTCAAACTCCTGACCTCAGGTGATCCACCCACTTTGGCCTCCCAAAGTGCTGGGATTATAGGCATGAGCCACCGTGCCCGGCCAACAATAGATTTTATACACCAATAGAATAAGAAACAAAGATAAAGGCTTAAATTTGCCTGCTGACCTTGATGGAAGATGAAGGTTTTCTGGATTCTAAATGGTAGTAAAATCAGTGAGGTGCCAGGAAGCTGAGGAGGAATCACAACCAAACCAGCCACACGGGTGAGGGAAACACATACGGTATTAATCTGAAGAGAGTTGTAACCTCCAAGAAACCAGAAAAAGCAGCTCCAGGAGTCACCTGGTTTATCCCTACAGAAATTGCAAATTTCATTCTGAACTGTTAAATCAAGGTTAGCCTAAAGCTGCCTCCTTACATATTTTAAGTTCAGCCTAAAGGTTTCCTCTGTACATAGTGAATTATAACATAAATGGAGGTGTAAACAGACTGTAACCTTCCCTTGTGCCAATCATCGAGTTTTGGTCAAAGGCGGCCAGCTGATCAAACTGTGTTCAAATGGGGTGAATGCTGAGTTGTAACCAATTCAGCTGTTTCTGTATCTCATTCCATTTTCTGTACATCTCTTTCATGTTTCTGTCTATAAATCTTCTACTACATGGCTGCACTGGAGTCTCTCTGAGCCTACTCTGGCTCAAGAGGCTGCCCAACTCACAAATTGTTCTTTGTTCAATTAAATCCTGTTAAATTTAATTTGGCTAAGGTTTTTCTTTTAACAGATGGTGTCAGAAGTGGGATCCAAAGTAGAGCTTCTAACAACCCCCATGAGAGCTGAGTGACCAAGCGAGGTACCCACTAGGCCTGTTGTGTCCATTGCTCTCTCACAGCAACTGGGGATTGTGGTAAGTTCTCTCTCAGATTCAGAAGCTCCACATATTTGTGTTTTGAGCTCTCCAAGTTTCTTTGAGCAAATTTCTGATCCAGACTGGGTTTGGAAGTCATGGCAGAAACTGGACTGGGTCTAGCATCAGACTGAATCCAATAATTATCTTGTATCCAGTTGGGGCTTCTTATATCTGACTAGGTCAAAAGAAACTGGTAGTAAATGGAAATATTGCAGGGGTATAAACTTTGGCTTTTGGAAGTTTGCAGAAATTTCTGTGTTCTGCTCCCTTTGTTTCATTTTGCTTGCACACTTAGGTAGGGAAAAGTCATTGGCTAGGTTGACCTAGGAGCCAAAGCCAATATTTGAGGTAAAAATGGGAACCTTAGTTTCTGAAGAACTGAGTACCTTCCAGCTTATATGTGCGTAAGTATTAGGCCCCAGCAGCAGTAAAGTCTTACAGAAATGGCAAAATCTTACTAAAGATAAGTTACAAATGTGGAGTGTTCCAAATGAACAACACTGCACCAAAGATGTACATTTGAAAATGAAGATACCCCAAACAGGCTCATCTAGGGATGCCTATTGACCTGCAGAAGCTTCTAAAATTTTTCAAATTTTTTTCTTTTTTGAGATGGAGTCTCACTCCATTTTTGTATTTTTAGTAGAGATGGGGTTTCACCATGTTAGCCAGGATGGTCTCAACCTCCTGACCTCGTGATCTGCCCCCCTCAGCCTCCCAAAGTTCTGGGATTACAGGCGTGAGCCCCCTAGCCGGCCAAATTTTCAATATTTTATTAAAAGACTTTATTAAAGGTAAATAAAAAGCTTAAGCAACTAATTGATAAGAAAAATTAAATGTGCTAATCTTTTGGCTTAGTTACTATCCTGACCCAAAGGTGAAAAGAAAGCTATCCTAGATAAAGTGTTTATAAAAGGCAGGCCTTCAGGCAAAATAGGCTTGCTTCTTTTTCAGATGCAACCACGCTGAGTCCAGGCATAGAGGATGCTTTCTTCACCCTATTCCTTAATGGGCTCCACTCTTAACTCAGTAATTTTTGCTAACAAACAGTAGCTAAATTAAGAACACCTATTGAACTAAAATATGCCTTTCTGGAATTTAATCGGCTATCTTGAAACCCTTCTGTAAAAGAAATTTACATCTATTAACGAAACCACCATTTTTAAGGATGTCTCTCTGTGTATATTAGAAACTCTTACCATTGTTTTAAATTGGCATAAGTCATATCTTTGATTAAGGTGTCTTTCTGGCCATCTTGTCTTAACTGAATTTTTATGGGAGCACCATTTTTTCCTTGGTTTGAACAAATGATGATACAATATTTAGGCCTAAAATCTTAGCTATGTACTTATGGAATACAATCTTTGTTGTTTGGCCTAAGAGTTGTTATTTTAGAAATGCAAATTTGTTCCCTGGTTAACAATTGCTTAGGGCAATGAAACAAGTAACTGGAACATTAATAGACCAAATAGGGAAAAGAAAAACTATTTAAAAGCCAGCAAATGAAAATCTTTCATGTCCGTGTGTGTTATGTGTCTGTGATAATATTTGGTAAATAAGGCTAATTCTAAAATTGTTGCTAAAATAGGAATGGCTTCAAAATTATCAGTTAAATATAACAAGATATTTGCTTGATTGACTGTGAGCTGTTTTTGGTTTAGAGCCTCTAGATTTGGGGGTCTGCGTAGATGGACATGACGAGGTCAAGAGGCATGTTCTTTTTTTTTTTATTTAGAGACAGAGTCTTCCTCTGTCACCCAGGCTGGAGTGCAGTGGCGCAATCTCAGCTCACTGAAAGCTCTGCCTCCTGGGTTCAAGCCATTCTCCTGCCTCAGCCTCCCGAGTAGCTGGGACTACAGGTGCCTACCACCACGCCTGGCTAATTTTTTGTATTTTTTAGTAGAGACAAGGTTTCATGGTGTTAGCCAGGATGGTCTCGATCTCCTGACTTTATGATTCGCCTGCCTTGGCCTCCCAAAGTGCTGGGATTACAGGTGTGAGAACCATGATCGGCCTAGAGGCATGTTCTTAGTGCCTAGACCACTAGCTACAAGCCAGAACTAAGCCCAATACGCTCCCTTCTCCTCTGCTTTCCTGCTTGCCTACTGGTTATTTGGGGAGGGGTTGAATCCTCCAGATACACTCTTCACAACTCTGTCTTCTGTTCTGACCTCTGCAACTGGTAAGTCAGGACTCAGAGAGGCCTTGACCTTCAATAGGCCTCCTGAGTAACACAAGGCTACCTGGTACCCAGAATGACTAAGGGAAGACATTAAGGACGGTACCTGTGCCATACTTTCAAAATTCTTTTCAGTAATTTAAAATCTTCAGGTCATGTTATGTTAAATTAAGTAATAATCATAAAATGTCTGAGTCATTTGTAAGTTAAAATATTGAAATATTAATTATTAAACATAAGTTTGTCTATATATGTTGACATTATGTTTATATGATACAGAAAAACTACATATATTTAGATCTGTTAAAAAACAATAATTGGAAGAACAATCTTTCTAAAAAGATATAAAAATAGTTTTTATCTACAAATACTGATATAAAATTAGTTCAAAATTATTTTCTAGGGTTTTCATCAGAAATTAAGGTTACTAAGAGTTAAAATTTTAGACAGATTTGATAAATTTATTTATGAGATTTTATTAAAATTAGCTTTAGTATTTATAATACACTAACACAAAAGTAAAATTTGATTTCTCTTTTGAACAAAACTTTTGTGTAGCATTTATTAATAAGACACAGTAAAATATTTTCATTCATGCATTGAGTAAACTGCAAAAAGGAAANTAAACATTATTTGAAAGGTTAAATTACACGGGAAGCACTGTCAAACAAGAAAAGATCCTTAATCTTCAAGTTATATTTTAATGAATATGTTACTAATATATGTTCCAAAATTATATGGGATTTCTAGAATTCTAGTATGTCTGGGCATATGCTATCAGTCCTATTTATGGCTATTGTGTTAAGTTATTATAGGCCATATAAATGACAAAATTTCCTTGTCAATTGTGTCTTTAACTATAATCATTTAAAGTTATTTCCAGAGTTAATTGCTTAATTTTAATGCAGTTACTGAAAACTTTACAAGCACCCAAAATCCTAGAGTATCGTATCTTTAAGGAGGTGCATGAAAGGATAGAAAGGACCCCAACAAGCACTCTTGAATATGGGTTTCTGGTAACTTTAGGATCATATCATTTGGATGGGGTAAGAATTCCCAGAACTTAAGGCTGAGCGCAGTGGCTCACGCTTGTACTCCTAGCACTTTGGGAAGCCGAGGCAGGCGGATCACGAGGTGAGGAGTTTGAGATCAGCCTGGCCAAAACAGTGAACCCCATCTCTTCTAAAAATACAAAAATTAGCTGGACATGGTGGCAGGCACCTGTAATCCCAGCTACCCAGGAGGCTGAGGCAGGAGAGTCGCTTGAACCTGGGAGACAGAGGTTGCAGTGAGCCGAGATCATGCCACTGCACTCCAGCCTGGGCAACAGAGCTAGACTACAACTCAAAAAAAAAAAAAAAAAAGAATTCCCAGAACTTTAATGAACAGACTGACTAGTTTATAAAACTGCAAACCCAAGCAGGACAAAAAGATTCAACACTAAGAAAATATTTTGCCAGATTTTCATGCTAAACCAGACAGTACTGAAATTGTTTATATATATGCAATGTGAACGAACTCCATGATCCAAGTCAAATTACCTAGAACTTTCAGTTATCAGAGGTGTAAATCTAAGCTGGAGAAACAACTGTTATTTAAGAGGACATTGAGTCTAACATTAAGCATGGAGTCATGGAGAACCTGGACAGCCACCTTGTGCTTCCTGAGTCCTTAAAGCTTTTGTCATTAAAAGCTCTGCATTCTATGACTCATCATGGAAGAGATAAAATTATCCAAGTTACAAAATGTATTAATTGGAATATGGCTGAATAGCAACAGCTCCGATCTGCAGCTCCCAGTGTGAGCGATGCAGAAGACGGGTGATTTCTGCATTTCCAAGTGAGCTACCTGGGTCATCTCACTGGGACTGGCTGGACAGTGGGTGCAGCCCATGGAGGGCAAGCCGAAGTGGGGATGGGATGGGGGGCGCATCACCTCACCCGGGAAGCACAAGGGGTTGGGGGATTTCCCTTTCCTAGCCAAGGGAAGCCAGGACAGACTGTACATGGAAAAATGGGACACTCCCGCCCAAATACTGCCCTTTTCCAACGGTCTCAGCAAACGGCACACCAGGAGATTATATCCCACGCCTGGCTAGGTGGGTCCCATTCCCACAGAGCCTTGCTCACTACTAGTGCAGCAGTCTGAGATCAATCTGCAAGATAGCAGTCTGACAAGGGGAGGGGCGTCAGCCATTGCCGAGGCTTAAGTAGGTAAACAAGGCGGCCAGGGTAAGCTTGAACTGGGTGGAGCCCACCGCAGCTCAACAAGGCCTGCTGCCTCTGTAGACTCCACCTCTGGGGGCAGGGCATAGCTGAACAAAAGGCAGCAGAAACTTCTGCAGACTTAAAAGTACCTGTCTGACAGCTCTGAAGAGAGCAGTGGTTCTCCCAGCATGGTGTTTGGGCTCTGAAAACAGATAGACTGCCTCCTCAAGTGGGTCCCTGACCCCTGAGTAGCCTAACTGGGAGACACCTCCCAGTAAGGGCCGACTGACACCTCATACAGGCAGGTGCCCCTCTGGGATGAAGCTTCCAGAGGAAGGATCAGGCAGCAATATTTGGTGTTCTGCGATATTTGCTGTTCTGCAACCTCCACTGGTGATACCCAGGCAATCAGGATCTGGAGTGGACCTTCAGCATACTCCAACAGATCTGCAGCTGAGGGACCTGCCTGTTAGAAGCAAAACTAACAAACAGAAAGGAACAGCATCAACATCAACAACAACAAAAAAAACCCATCTGTAGGTCACCAACATCAAAGACCAAAGGTAGATAAAACCACAAAGATGGGGAGAAACCAGAGCAGAAAAGCTGAAAATTCTAAAAACCAGAGTGCCTCTTCTCCTCCAAAGGATCGCAGCTCCTCACCAGCAATGGAACCAAGCTTGGCAGAGAATGAGTTTGACAAGATGAAAGAAGTAGGCTTCAGAAGGTAGGTAATAACAAACTTCTTGGAGCTAAAGGAGGATAATCAAACCCATGGCAAGGAAGCTAAAAACCATGAAAACAGATTAGATGAATGGCTAACTAGAATTAACAGTGTAGAAAAGACCTTAAATGACCTGATGGAGCTGAAAACCATGGCACAAGAACTACCTGACACGTGCACAAGCTTCAACAGCCGATTCAATCAAGTGGAAGAAAGGGTATCAGTGATTGAAGATCAAATTAATGAAATAAAGTGAGAAGAGAAGTTTAGATTAAAAGGAGTAAAAAGAAACGAACAAAGTCTCCAAGAAATATGGGACTATGTGAAAAGACCAAATCTATGTCTGACTGGTGTACCTGAAAGTGATAGGGAGAATGGAACCCAGTTGAAAAACACTCTGCAGGATGTTATCCAGGAGAACTTCCCCAACCTAGCAAGGCAGGCCAACATTCAAATTCAGGAAACAGAGAATGCCACAAAGATACTCCTCAAGAAGAGCAACTCCAAGACATAAATTGTCAGATTCACCAAGGTTGAAATGAAGGAAAAAATGTTAAGGGCAGCCAGAGAGAAAGGTCAGGTTACCCACAAAGGGAAGCCCATCAGACTAACAGCA